>NC_063279.1:7272727-7575757 GCF_910591885.1 Bombus terrestris | reverse complement strand
CCCAACAATCGAATGGAAATCGAACAGTCCTCGAAGGGACTGCACGATGCTTAAAAATTCTTAACATACGCAGATTCTAACATAAGCTTCTACCCGTTCACCAGAGATATAACGCGCACAATCTCTCAAGCTATCGTTGCGATATACTTTCGATGCTCGTTACGATAAACGAAAGAATCGGAGGAAGTTAAAATGGCTGCTTCGTTTGGTGGCTTTCTCCTCGGTGCTATGATCGATATAGGCAAGCATTTGAGTGCGGTGTAAACTCGTATATTAACTGGCTACAGAGGTAATAAGACACGTAGCTATGACGGCGGTGAGCGTTTTACGGCGTCAAAGCGAATCCATAATTACATCTGCATCGACAGGGCGTTCACGTGCGTTCACGTGCGTACCGCGGGGGGCCGTGTGCGCCACGTTTCTGCTCGCTAATCAATCGTGACGACAGACTGCTGCGCGAATCGCTTTCCTACGTATTTGCCCAGCTCCATATTCCAATTTCCCAACTCTTCTCCCCCCGCATTTTTCCTTTCGAAAAACCAATCTCCAAAATACATGCGGGGAAATTAGGATTTGTTAAGCGATATACTATTAACTTTGCTAATTCTCGAGCCTTTAAACTTTCATACCCTGCAACCTTGTTAGGCCACGCTCAGAGTATGCAACCGCTACTTGCAACATAGTTTTTCCTCGATTCGAGACATGTACATTGGGTCACAGTACGAATATCTCTTGCTGACCATGATTACAGCTCTATATATTATTATTACATATATATAATAATAATAAATGAAATAAATATATAAATATATATATTTATATGAATTACATAAATGAAGAAAATTATTCTCGTTTCCTTGCTCAAAATTCACCTTTGGTCGATGAAAAATTTTCCTAGATTTTTGTGCACCCTATGATGATAATATGATTATGATTGATTTGCGTAAATAAAGACAGCGAGAAGCGAAACGGTTCTATAGATGTATATACGTGGGTGAATTGGAAGCAAGTTACACGCCCTCGGGTTACGCCATTGACCCAACTTCGGAACCCTCGTTTTCATTAATCCTTTCAACAGAGCCTCTCTCTGCCGCCACGGTTGCTCGTCAACCTTTGTAGACGACTCATTTATCCATCGATTCGGCACGCCGTGGTATATAAATAAATCATCATCCATCCCTCGCAATTTTCATTTGACTCAACTGTTTCGCTTCTTTTTTTTCTTTTTTTTTTTTTCGATAACCACTTTCCTCGTCTATATCTTAATATAATGTTTAAAAAATTTCAAAATCGGAAGTTCCGAAATTTGCTAAGCTCCAAATTGATGGGACGATTCGAAGAGAAATTTCCAAATGTAGAAAATTCGAAACTTGATGAAGTTCCCACGATTCGAAATTTGGGGAATATCTGAACTTTTAAATTCCACGGTTACAAAATCGCAATTTGAACAGGTTTGTAGCGACCCATGGCCGTAGAAAGTTTCAGGGTTAAAGCACAGGTATCGGCCGCATGACCCGCAAAACGACGTCCGACGGCGGGACGTCGTAAGAGAACAAACCCTGGAACTTGCTGAGAAACCCATGGCCTTCAAAAAAAATGTATTGTCTTATTGTCTACGAATTTTTCCATCGCTATCTCGGAAGAAAAATTTCTCTTTCGAGAATCTCGGTACCCTACAAAAGGGAAACGGGGAAAAGCTCGAGATGGTAGTTGATGGTGGTCAATGATAATCGCTGGTAGTCGCACGGTTAGTTGTCTCGAGTTTGTATCAATTCTGTATCATGTCTGTATCAAGCCAGTATCAAGGCTGTATCGGGACAGTAGCAGTTTAGTTCAGTAAGCATCAGAACTGTATCGTCATCGCTTGAGCTCGTCGTGCGTCACGTTACGATCTAAAAACGACGCGCACTCGACATCGAAATAAACACTGTTGAAGTTAAACATCGTAGTACTTTAATAACACCCAACACTTCCTCCGCCCCTGGTTCTATATCGAAAAAATTTCAAATAACTCGGAAAAGTAGAATCTTAAATTAAATAAAATCCCAGAGAAGAAAATTCGATAATTATTTAAAAGTTTTCTGCACAATGCCGATTTCGACGACTTTTTAATATGTTGTAAAACATCATATTTGGAACAACTTTTTCTTCCCACGAAAATGTTAGACTCTTAACACTAACCTTAGCTACTTTACTTCCCAATTTTTGTTAATATAAGAATTCACATAAAGTTCGATGAACAAAAGAAATAACGACGAATGTGCAATTTTTAATTAATTTTGAAACGGGTCATTTGACCGGGCGTGATAACATCATCGACAATTTCTGAGATATTCGCGAAAAACTGCCGGTACTGCTACAGTGTACTCACTGAATTCTACCTATCGGTTGCCTTTTAACGCTATTAGTAGTTATTTACAAATTTACACTGCTCTTAGATTCTATACTATTGCATTTCCATTAGCGTGTAGGACATTATAAAAAAAGCAGCACTTTTTAACTTTTTGCACTTACAGTATCTCATACAAAAGATCTTCAATTAAAAATTTCCAAGTACATATATCATTGTCACAATCCCCATATTGATACTTTGGATACGTATTTTAATTAATTGGGAACTATGGGATTCGTTCCGAACAGTGTGCCAAAGACGCGTACAATGAAGACACGTCAACATATAGCGTACCATGAAAGATAAATCTAAGATATGTTTACGTTTATGTATATGTTTACGTTGAATATGTTTAAGCTGAAGTTAAGTTGAAGTTAAGGTTGGCTTTGTTATCTGTTACCCCGACCTTATGTTAGGTTTAGTTTTAGTTTTGATTCCAATTTAGTAAGATCCTAAAGGTAGAAAAAGAAGGTTCTCTGTGGTAAGAATACTGTATAAGATAGGATAAGATATTGTAAATCGAGGTATAACCGTAAAACATTCAAATAAATCATCAAAATATTAAAACCAAATTGAGATGTGTGTGTTTGCGATGGGATTACGGGTGGGTGTATCACTTTAAATGCGTTGGGTGGTCTAAATAAAGTATGGGATTGAGTGGAAGTTAGAAGCAGAATAGAGAGTTAGAGTAAAGCTGAAAAATAAATCAGATGTATATATGTATATACCTGATTTATCTTTCAGCTTTATATATTTAATAATATATATATATAACAAATTAAAAGCAATGCAAGCATACATTAAATTAGAAGCATTATTCGACAAACGCCTGCATAGTAATATCCAATTCTAGTCAATCATCAAATTATAAATATATAGGGCTGAACATCTTTCGCTGGTTGTATTCTTTACGAATAATCTCACGATCGATCAAACTCGAAGGTTGCTTCTAATTTACCAGCAAAATCAAGTTCTGGCTTACGCGTGGCCATCGTCTTTGGACAGCTCTCGTGTGACGACCACGCTACATAATCGATATTCTCGGTATGCCCAAATGCCTTATAACACGGGTTATTGATTTGCAACTCCGCCTCTCTGTCGGTGTATACGCGCGCATAGCACCGGCATAATAAACGCTGACCGTCCTCTCGACACCTTCTCAAACCATTCGCCACGCGTTCCCCGCATCGCGTCGCGTCCCGTCGATCTAAGAAAGATAACCCATAGTATACGTACGGTATACGCGGACAGTTATCGCCTCGTTGACCTTGGAATCACCGATGCATCGTTGTCCCGGAACTACAATACGTCTACACTTCTACGCTTATTTCGCCTAGTCGCGTGCTCGTTTGCTTATGTCAAGCCAGATACGAAAAAATGCACTGGTCTAAGTTCGGTTGAAATAGAATTTTGGAGATATTGGTAGATACGTATATACATATATATGTACATACAGTTTATGATATGTATAATTGTAGATCATAACTATTGTAATACTAAATAAATATTCATGCAAATTCGTATTTTTATAAAGACAAACGAAGCAAGGTTTCTACACAGAATGTTTTATCTATTAAATATTATAATAATTAATATTATAATAATTGTGATATTAGAATACGTATTATAATAGGTGTTAAACTTCGTATATTTCATATAGCTCTGAATATTATGCGCGTTCTATGGGTTTCTGTACTCTTAGATTTCACGTAAACGTACAGAAACCTGTGATTTATTTATCAAATATTTTTTGGTGTTTATATATTCACCACTGTATATATGTATACAGTAAAGTATATATACATATATCCACATATAGATATATATGTAATTATATTATCAATTAGACACTAGACAGCAGTAAACGCAGTCTATTTTTTCACATACTTTTTCTGTTTACATATTCGCTGTATACATATATGTAATCGTACTATTAACAAGACACAACAATGTAGTAAATTAGATCTGTGTGATCAGATAGCACATAGAACAGATATCCAGACGAAGTGAACATCGGAACTATCACACATGCTTACATACATGTACCATACTACCATACATGTTTAGCCGAAACGGGCAATAAAATATTTAACGAATGGTAAAGTGCTAATCGAGATTCCAATATTTGCACGCGTCCGGAATAAAGAATGTGTTAACAGACTGGCACCTACCATAGGATAGCATTAAACGGGTCATTGACTAAATAAAATAGAAAAAAGGTCAGGGAATGGTCCTGCACTGTACCGTGTTAACCTAAGGGAATACGGACAGTTTACTGGTGAATTCAGAATGAAAGATACCAGTGGAATGAAATTAGCAGACACTAGTTAAATACAAAGAAATAATATTAAATTGGTATTTTGCTAAATTTTTTGGTAAATTGAGAGCAATATCTAGTAGAATAAAATGGATGGATATACAGGGTCATTCGTAACTGGTGGTACAAGAGGAAAGGCGGTGATTCTACGCGAAAAAAGAAGTCGAAAATATAGAATACAAATTTTTCGTTTGAGGCTTTGTTTTCGAGAAAATCGACTTTGAATTTTCGCTCGGTACGCGTGCACTTTATTACGTCTCGTTATAACGGACCACACTGTAGATCGTTGTCTCGATGGATATTATCGCAGTTTAAGTTTGTTTTTGCCTTAACGGAAAATTAGAAATACATAATAAAATAATATGAAGTAATCATAAAGTTTATTATTACAAAAATTGCTGAAAATGTTGCCCATTCTGCCGAACACATACTTCTGCTCTTCTAATTAAATTTCTATGAACACTTTCTAATTCGAGAATACTATCGGATAATTTATGCCACTAATTAAGATATTACAAAGAAACAAGATATTGCATATGGTACGTCTCTGCTCAAGCGTTAACGTATTTAAACTAGGAAGGATAGATGTATAGTTTTTACAATAAAAAACGAATTCTACTGGGACACCATTAATAGATATTGGTCAAATACGTTACATATGAAAACGATCACTATCGATTTAGGAATCTATACTAATAGATTAATTTCATGATTCTTGCGAAATGAGAAAAGATACTGAGGGTGGACAACGATAAATGTTAATTGAACAAATATGAGTATTATCGAAATAATGAAAATAAAAATAGTGCTTGACTGAAATGTGTATTTAGTAAAACGGGACCTGTGAATACCAGTTGAACGAGTGTCGATACTAGTTAAAATATCAAATGCAGATTAAAAAAGAAGTTTGACAAGAGTCTTACATAATAGAGTTAATCCTATCGTGACTTTTTAATTTTTATGTTACAATCTTGTTTTTATTCCTACAAATAAGGAGGCTCTTGATGTCTTAACACTTCGAGGACCGTGTATTGCGTATAATCTAACCTTTAATTCCCGCGTATTTTTCCAGTGACTGAAAAGACGGTTCACACGGCCGTTCAGAAACTTTGTTGCCGTCTCTAATACGCAAAATGTTAAAATATTCAACATAAAATCGAAGCAAGAAATCAATATGAAATTCTTTCATATTTCGCTCAAATTTGAAACACTTTTCGATGTGAAAAAGATACAATGAGTGGGAGTGGACCGAAAGCAGCAAGGTTAAAGGTTAAAGCTTATTTCTCGTACGGATGGAATATATGATATTATAACGAAATAGTTTGAGAAGGTAGCGTTTCACGGGGATGGAGAAGTGGGTGATAAAGCTGAAACGAGGTAAAAAAAAGTGGTAGAGTTGAGACTAGCGACCTACGGTAGCATGTCATTCCGGAAGTCCGGTTAAAGTAGCGGTTGCGTACACGAACGCCTGCTTGATAGGTGGCACGAGCAGGGAAGCACTTTCGCCCGTGCGTAAACCTTCCTTAAAGGCCGCCACCTTCTCGCAACTCCCCCCTCCCCGTCATTGCTTAATTACACGTTGCTCGTTAATCGGTCTATCGAACGTTCTCGTAACTCCACGTTTATCGCGAGAAAACTTGTCGTACGTTGAAATTTTCGAAAAGGAAAATATCGATCAAATTTCAATTTAAATAATAATTAATTTAGAAATTAAAAATTTGTAATTTCAAGATTTCATGTACATTTAAACGATTGTTAGCCTCTTGTTTCATAATATTGAAAGTCGAGTTACATTGACAAAGACTACAGCTTCGATCTAATAAAGATAGGTTATATCCGCGATAAAACGTAGTTTGAATTCTAATCTCAATTTTAAAGGTTATTTAAATATACGTTATATAGAATATTTCAATATTACGTTTGCCGCAGTGTTACGCCAGTAACATCGCACTGGTATAGTAGCTACTAAAAAAATCACGAGTCAAGAGGTTAAACCTTTCACGAAACTCTTTAACCTATGTGTTACTACTCAAGTAAGCGATAAGCATGTATGTTTTCATTGAAACTGATGCGTTTCTATTATTCATGATGACTGAGAAACAACTTTTTTTACAATATAAAAAAAGAAGAAGATTTGCCTTTAAAAGCCTTAATGATTCCAGTGTTTCGACAAAGAATATTTCGAACGGCGGCTGTTTGTTAATTTGCAGTGTGATTTCGAGCCACGGCCACGAAGGCGATAGGATAATAATAAAGCTGCAAGGAGTATTGCGCGTGTTATTCGCGCAGTGGAAACAGCCTTGCGGCTCCCACTTTCCATTGCGTCACCGCAGGATGAGACCTTCGCAAGCCTCGTTACATTTCGGCCTCCGTTCTTTTTCTTTCTCGTCAACAATCTTCTCGTCCAATTCGACGATTAGTCTCTCGTAAAGACATTTCGATAAAAGTGACAACATATTGCAAAACTTAAAAAGAATTGTCTTACGTATATCTAGTGTATTCTCGTTTATCTTTCATAGTGGATTTGTATAGCATGGATTTTATAGTAGTTGCACAGTACATTTAAAAATAAGGAGTACGTAATTGTTCGTTGTATTTTTCTGCCGTATGACGTATGAACAGCGAAATGGCTTCAATATTCGGCGAAATCATATTTAACGCTTATTAGATTCTTTATATAAATAATTCGTGCTGTACACTAATCTTTTATGAAATACATGCAACGACGAAATACATAACCCCAAAATAAATTAAAGTCTAAAGAATAAAACGGGAGAAAACGCTGTAGTTTTACAAAACTGAAGTACATTATTATTGTTTATTTTATGTAAGGCCGTGTCAAACATCTTTTGTTGTAATTAGCGATCGTGACTAACAAGATACTTAACAAGAATATACAAAAAATGAAGTATAAAATACCATAAGACATGTTACAAATCCAAGTAATGGTATTTGTATATTCTGAACACGTATGTATCATACACAGTACAATTACAGTAGAATACAGAATTAAATTATAATTCACAAGAGAATCGAATGTATAATATAATTGTATGTCTCAGAATGGACGAGTGTTTAGCACAGAAAGAATGTTTAATACATATTTTGTTTCCACTTGTATATGCATGTATCTATCTTTAATTTTCTTTTGTCTGCCACTATATCTGTTCACAATACATATCTCGTAGCTCCTATACATATGCATACACAGACATAAAGAAGTAAAGGCGTTGTACGTTAGATAAGTGCTCAAATATCTTCGTGAACCAGTGTGAGTCGTGAATCGAATCGTAAGTTATTAGTAGTGGCCGATACGAGCACATTGGCTCGAAATCGACGAGTGTTTACGCGTTGGACGCGTTGGACGCGCAGGAGACGCGTATCGATCGCGCCGCGACGATAAGTCGATCGTGAACGGCCTCGTAATTTATTATTCGCAATTAATGGTAATCATGGCCGATCGCGTTTGATTACGAGCCGAGTCGAATTACTTGCAACACGTTCCCATACTGACGCCATATTTTATTCGCTGTTTCTCTCGGTTAATGTGCAAAACTATGATTCTAATCATTTCGACATAATAAAATTATCGTGTACAACCGTAAAACGATATAATACTAGAGAACGATCCTTCTAGCTGTTATTTCAATTATTATAATTTTCGTAATGGTTAATAACAATCTCGCAATAATTTAATCAACAACACTTGGTTTAAAATTCAGATTCTTTAACATTTCCAGGAAAGATATGCTCCACTGATATATACCAATTTCAAAAAAAGATGTTTATCAAACAAGGAACTTATGATGCAATAAAATTGTTCATAATAATTAACCTTCTAATTATTTTCAGTAGTGTACGATATAGGTGATTTCATATCCTGAAATTGTAATAATAACATTCATCTTCATATATTATACTTCTGACTGTAATTGGTATATACGTTATTTTATATCCTTTGATTTATATAATCATCAGGATTTTTCTGGTATTATTTGGAATTTTTCTATACTGGAATTTCGAAGATCTTCCTTCTAGAGAAAGAGAAACGTGGATAATCGAAGGTCGTTGGTACACGAGCCGCCAGCTCGCTCTTACGCGGTCCGATTTCAATGTCATCGACATTCTTAACATGGACTTGCCCATATTTCGTTTCGTATCCTCATAGGAGAAAGACTCGGACGCGCCGAATTCGGAACCTTGGGAAAGGTCAGCGCTCGAGGGACCTCGGGAACACCGAACAAACATCCGAACGACAATTATCCGTATATCAGCTAAACAAATCTAACCTCTTGTCATTCGAATCGCATACACGATGAACACTTTTCGAAGGCTCTTTGTGATTCAGCTATATCTCACCATTCTTGTACCATATTTTCTATTATATTTTTCCACTTTTTACTTCTTTAACCTAATTCGTACCTTTGTGGAAAAGATACGTGATAATAGAAATATGTACATAATGGAAAAGATCATAGCAAGTATATACGCTACTAGCGCCACATTCAGATGTGTAACAATTTAAGGTTAAGAAAGAAGAAAACAAATTTCATACGCTTATTGTTTCTAATGATATATAGAAGTACATTATATTACTAAATACGTTGCACTATGGTAGATACATTGCTTCGATCCACCATGCAAGCTCTCAATTATGATTCCAAATTCTTTTACGGAAAATATGAAAAATGAGATTGCCTGTAAAGTACATATTACACGGATATATTGCTTTTTTACGTTTATAACAGAGCAATGCATTATTATATTTATAATCAAATTATCAGAAATAACAAGTAAAGTTCGAAACTGTGAATATAGACATTGAGAGAGGCGAAACGAAATAAGGAGTACAAAATATCCCTCGAAAAATCCCCAGAAGATTCCTAAAGAACTACAAAGAAACAATAACGAATTTAAAAAAAAATATCGAAAGATCTATCAACGAGATTGAACGATCGAATAGTAACTGATATCTAAAACGTGGAAACATGAAATTTAAGAGAATAGAAGATGAAAGACGAGGGGAAAGGCGACGAAACGCGAAAAGTACCGTTGCGTGGGGAGCAGAATGGCGCGGTTTTGCAGCGGGATAAGGAATTCTACACCGGCGAATATTCAACGCGAATCACGCTCTCTGGGAGTATCGAGCTTGCACCTGGACCAGTTTTCTGCCGCAATGCTGCCGTGTCGAAGCTGTCTCTCCCTCTCTCCCTCTCGCTTCTCCTATACACGCCACTACTCTCCTCCGCTACGCTCTTCCCACCATACTTCCCAGCTTCCCTTGCTCTCACTTTCTCTCTCTCTCTCTCTCTCTCTCTCTCTCTCTCTCACTCTTTCACTTTCTGTGTCTCTCACCCTACGCGTTTGCATTTTTTTCATCAAAACGTTTCGGTCGTCGGACGAGTATAGTTCCGCCGGTGAAACGGATGCATTTTAAATCTTGCCGCACGATGAAAATTCAACGCCGTCAATGGTATAAACAGTTTCTATCATCGAAATTGAGAAAAGCTAATCTTTCTTTTGTCCGTCGTTAGGTTCTTTGACACCAGAGTTAAAAAACTTCTTAATAAATTGATAAGTTACGTGAGAGATTATGGAAACACATGGAATTAACTTTTAACCGTGTGGTGTTGGTATATGACAACATAACCTATACTATCTAATATGAACCTCTCTGATCAACTCCACCTTTATTAATTTAGTAAATAGAAACTACGTAGAAAAATACACAAATATGAAATAAGTTTTTTAATTTTGTAGTGTTATGAATCATAGACCGACGATTTCAAACTATTTCGTTGCATTTGAAGAAACCACGTATTTAACGATTCGAATATTTTCGGCGCGATGTCGGAATAAAACGCGCTATATGTATACTTACATAGAAGATACAGTGTAGGAAAGGAGTGAACGAACTCCCGGTGGAGGTCCTTCAGACGGGCGAGCACTGCGATCGAAACGCGTATACACCTGTAAATGTAGCGTGTCCCTGACTCGGCAATTAGGCCAATGCCTTTGCGAATCGATGACCCGACGAAAAATTGTTCTTATTCGCCACCAACTCTACGCTACTGCTGACCGCGGAGACACGGAGATATATTTCGGTTTACTAGTTTCTTTTAAATCAATCGATAATCTTAACTGATATATATACATAGAACTTGATCATTCGTTAACGTACACTAAGTTAACCTAAATTTGATTTTGAAAAACTGATCGGTCTCCTAATGTACGAGTTTCGTGAAAATGAAAAAAGTAAGAAAAATTATAGATGGTAAAAAAAATCTAGTGATCAGGTAATTAGCAATTGAGAAATGTAAATACGCGCGATATTGTTCCAATCTAGGAAGAAAAGCCGAAACTCGACATGCGAGTTCGCGCAGGTTATATGGGGAAGAAGTTTCGCATAGTTAGAGAGATGTGCGCGGAGAAGGGAAGAATTTCTCGATCCCTTCGCGGCAAAACCTTCGCCTGATGAGAAGCTTTAGCTGTAGGGGACCTTAGATATTCATGAAAATGGAGTTCCCTAGCGCACCGACGAGATACAACCGTGAAAATTCAGACGACAGGTTGCTGGCTCCTCCATTCTCACCAGAATTACCACCATTTCCTATTCACATTATTTAAAATCGGCAAGTTTAAATTATTCCATTCGATCATTTCGAATTGGATATCGAAAAATTAAATTAAAAAATTGATGATACAATCTTAAAAGGTCGTCCACGGAATTACCATCATTACCTAATCTATTCGCAATACTATTTAACGTTAATAAATTCATAACTTTCTATTTCTATTATATTCGTTGAATATCAAAAGATAAGATAATTCGAAAAAGTTGAAAAAGGCGAGCAATTATGTTCAGGTTGGTAAGAATGAAGGAATAATTTACTTACACCTCTTTTAACGCAAACTGCCTGTTTAAACAGATATAGCGAGCGACAGATGTTACAAATTGACGCCCACTACTTCAACAGGTGTAAATCTGACGTAAACGCGAAATTTTCTAGTCGCTCTAGAATCGTTCTCTTACCAGTCGTTTCCCCTACCCTCTATCGGTGTATTTTACGCTCGTAGGCAATGAGCATCGTAGGTCGATGTTAGTTTACGATAACGATAATCGTAATTCATACTCAACGCGCTCGTATATTAAACGATAATAAATACGAAATAAACGACGAGGATAATCACAATAGAAGTTGAATGGTATATTAAAAGTTTAAGCTGACGATTTGTCAACAACGATTTAAGCGTCTGTTGCAAAAATACGCGTCTGATAGAAACGGCCAGGTGAGGTTGGCATTGCCAAACACGATATTGCTCCCGCAAACATTTATGTGCTGTGAAACAGGTGCGAGTCGTGCTTCCCGTGGCACGATACGTGCCAGTCGATGTGCCGTGTCCGTACGCTACGGATAACGGACAAGTGCTTTGAAAATATTACTAGCGAAACATGCCCGTAAAGATCCCCACGATAAACCACCGGTTTCTTTCGAATTTACTGCTATATTTTTACTTACTTCTTTCGTTAATCATCTAGTTATGTTAATTACAACCGAAATTGATATAGAGAATTTTATATTCTATACGCAATGTAAGTATATTGAAAAAGATTTCAAATATTCAAATGTTTGAAAATTTATTTCCAGCTTCAATGATGCGAAAGAAAGAAGAACGAAATTTCATCAGTTTCAGATTCTTGAAACAAGACGATTAAAATTTTTGAAAATATTGCTATCAAAATATGACCATAAAGAATCCTCCAATAATATTTCAAATTATCTAACTACATTAATTGCATGTGGAATTAAATAGAGAATTTCACACATTCTATACATTTAAGAATTTTTCAGATATTAAAATGTTTGAAAATTCATTCGAATTAGTACCGGATGATTAACGATGTAAAATAAAAAGACCAAAATTTCACTAATTTGAAATTCTTGGAGTGATACGATTAAAAATGTTGAAAATAGCAAACAGAAATACGAGCTGTATATTAAATAAAGTTCCTACTGTGTTTTTCCGAGCCGACGTAACTGCGAATCTCAATTTTCCGGAACAAATTTAAAAGTCAATTAACCAGACTATCCCACACGATGCGTTCAAAGCGCGCAAGGAATATTTGTAACTGTAACTACATAGTTTCCTGGTGCAAGATGCGAACGCGATTAATTTCTTGTCGATAAACGTAACGAGTCAGTAATATCAATTGATGCCGATCGATTTTCCCCTTATTAAACCAATCATTCTTCTTTTCGATTTTCTTCGTCAAAGTGTTTCTTCCGTACCAACTATGTATACACGTTATTAATCTTAGTGCTGCACGAAATATAATTTTCGAATAAATTACATTAGATCACGTCGTACATGCTCACGCTCCCACCTTTCACTTTTCTTTCCTTTCAACTTTCTGACTTTCTTCGACTGTATTAATTACACTATGTCTACGCCTCTTAAGTTATATACGCATGCACATGCAGAAAACAATGTTACAAGCAGAACGAAATATATTAGGTTAGTATTACTTATCGTTAAAATTTAAACTGGACAGTGGCGTCGATCTGCTTATCTGGTGTATTTTTGTATATAATACAAAATTCATGTTACTTCTCTTGCGGTAGGTATTAAGAAATCACAATAAAAGCCGTGAATACGGCGCCAGACGTTCGTGCGGCCAGTAAAAGGGACAAGAAAGTGGAGAGGCCGGTCCGGAAAGCAGCTGTTCAATAAAAGGATGTTCAAACCCTATACGGCCAAATGTCACATGGTTCGCATCTCACTACATATACGTACTAACAAATTCAGTCATCATTTTTACAATCTTCGTTGTAAAAGAATTTTATCACTTCGAAAAACATTGGTTATTCGTCACGAGGACGTAGTCCAAAGATAATAAAAATTACGTAGGAATATGTCGCATTTGTCGAACGGTTGATAAGTATAAGATATTTATTATTGAAGATCGCACTGATAAAATTTGCACACGTTATTAATGATCGAACGTCACCGTGACATTATTTTACGAATTACGAGTAAACGTTATGTAAAGAGACAACGACAATGAAAGTCGCATACCTAATGAAACTAGCCACAAATCAAACGGTCCTCCGTAATCTCGACTCGGATGGTAAAGCGGTGACGCGTTTCAAACGATCGTAAAAACGCGTGAAACCGCGCGCAAGAAAACAAATGTCGGTAACGCGCGGTTCATGGGGTGTTACGGGTCAGGCTTTATCCTTCGTAAAACACTCGGTCGATGTCGATGCGTCCTCGAACAATATGTTCCTTCGCAGTTTATTTTGCTCGAAGCTCGATTCGATAAGATACGCCACCCTTTAAGAGACACCGTAGCCTTGATATATAGAACGGATATAGAACGTTTTCTTTCTCATCGAAACGTTATCGATATCGTCCTTTTGAAGCTTAATTATTTCTCCATTACCTTCTATACGATTGTCGACGAATACGAACAGTCAACGGTGCTTTGTGTACCGTGTGTTACGTGACACATCGATGCGAACGCGTACACGTATGCCGATGAACGTCTTAGAAATCAAACCTGACCTAGAAACAGCTGTTGGCGACAAGAGCGAATTAAGAAAAAGCGAACGCCATCGAGAAATCGATCTCTCCAGCAAAAATCTAATACCTCATTGGACCGATGTTATTCGACATTTTTTAGGTTCGATTAACCCCTAACAATATTCGGTCGGGCGACGCATTCAAGGATTATCGTTCGTGACACTGTCCAATGTACTCGAGCAACGAGCATGGAAGCAACATGCCCCAAAGGGTCAACCAGGCATCCACCTCGATACAGGTTTTCACCAGGTGCACACTGATCTAGCATCGACGCCACTGTTCATGTATCTACATATATAGGTGTACATCTGTACATATGTATGTATATATGCGTGTATGTATGTGTGTGTAAGCGCGCGTGTCGAAAATGCAAAGGACAGAGGTTGGAGAAGAAAAATTGTGAAGGTCGTGTGCTCACCCTCGAGCAGGTGCCAGTCCTCGTCGAGCGAAGCCAGAGCTTGTGCCTGATTCGCCTGTTGTTCGAAGTCGAGCATCTTGGCTCTTCGTTCCAGTCTGGCCTGCCTTTTTATGGCCCTTCGGCTTCTGTAGTCTCTCCGTTAGCACCGACTAAAGATCTTGTATCACTCCACCTCCCACAATAACGGACCACGTTACCAATACGTAAGTCGAATCGTACCGATCGGCCACGGAAGCGAGAATAATGATATCGTTCGTATTTAAAGAGAACGTGGAGACCGCGCGGAATTCTCTGTCGAACGGCAATTGAAAACTGGTATGTATATCAAAGTCAGACTTTCCCCTCGAAGAAACGTCCGCTCGGATTATCTCGAACGTCCTTTCGTCACGAGACTAAGAGCGAAGAAGACGGTTAGAGAAAGAGGAGACCGGGAGTGGGAGGGAAAAAGTTAGAAAGAGAGTGAATGAGCGAAGAGCGAGAGAAAAATAGAGAGCTGTGGTGGAAAGGACGAGATAGCGCTTCTGGAACGCGAGCGTCTCGAGAGCCACGAAACTCTTTTTCCGTTTAAAACTCTACTCTCTGTTTACATCGATATTTCTGATTGGCCTGGTGTCGGTGATTCCCCGTCTTCGACTGGGGAAGAACGGCGCGCAAGCGTCCCTCAATTCTTTCGAAAGATCTAATGTAAAATTCTTTCGAACAACAAGCTGGGAGAAATTTCCTTTTAAGAAGAGAAACAATTCCAAAGAACGCGGCTATTGTATTTATCTGAGGGAATCCTCTGTGTAGGACGGAAAGAAAAGAGAAGGAAGGACGACTACGGTGCGTCGTAAAGGGACAGTGAGAGAGAGAAGCTCACCGAGGAGACGAGCACACCCGCTCACGTGCATACGTGGCGGTACTCGAACCGCGACTGATTTCCCCTATCACTCCGTCCTCAGCTGCCACCCACTAACCGCCCCCCACCACCCATCGGTTGAACCCCATCCCCCACTCTCTCACTCTCTCTCGCCCCGCGCTCGCGAACCAAGCTTGCTCGTTCCAAGCAACGGTAGAACGTCTGTCGTTCCCACTTCACCCCACGCCGTCCCTTACCAACTTTTCGCACCCCTTTCACTCTATCGCTGCTTTCTCCGTCTCTATCTCCCTTTGCCGCACTTTGCACGCTCACTCATTCCCTTCTCCTCTCCCTTCGAATATATAGGGTGCGGTAAAAATCGTAATATAACTTCTGGAACGAAGTGATTGTAGTAGAAAAGATGAGTCGGAAAACCGTAATCGAGTTTCTCCGCGCAACTGTTCGATTTTCAGAGAAATTACTAAAAAAATGGGTCGAGTGTAGACGCACCTTGTTAAAGTTAGGATAAAGGAGTTACTTAAACTACTTTTGGAGTTACATACTTAACCCATAACGTCATCGATTTATTGGGTTTGAAAGCATACATAAAATGTTAGATAGGGTATTGTAAATATTAATTGACAAAGAAATTTTACCAGAAACTGTAACGACACGTTTGCATCGAACAAGCAATGGCTAGCGCGACGCATCGAGCACTCTGCTCGAGTCCACAAACTGTATAGTGTATAGGTCTCATCGTTGAGCGTGTACGCGTTTCTTCGTCTCTCATTTCTCTCTCGTACTTTGTAGTCTGAGACCGTTAATGCAGAGGAGAAGTCCGCGAGGCACTCGTGAATTCTCTTCTACTCTCTATTTCAGTTCCTCCCTTGGCCCCTAACTTCTTTGCCGTTCTATTTCAATGGCCGTCTCGCTCTCTATCCATATCCTCTCCCACTCTATCGACAAGCCCGATTCTCCATCTCGCTTCGACGTTACGATTCTTGAGCTCTGTCTTTCACGAAGGTTCCATCGCCGCTCTCCAGGTTATAGCTAGTCCGGGTTACCGGTAACCGGCCGGTAAACGCAA
Source organism: Bombus terrestris (assembly GCF_910591885.1). Taxonomy (NCBI): domain Eukaryota; kingdom Metazoa; phylum Arthropoda; class Insecta; order Hymenoptera; family Apidae; genus Bombus; species Bombus terrestris. The sequence continues at coordinate 7,559,120 of NC_063279.1, read as the reverse complement.
AGTTATGCGTCTCCAGGTTTTAACCCGCTACTTTTTAGCGATGGTTCCCGGGAAACGAGACAGATGCGGCCGATTTTGTCTTCTACCCATATTATGGACGCGGCAGGTAGTTGACAAAGTCGAGTTATTGATTTTATCGTCAATTAAATAATCTACAAAGCGAATATTTCGAATTTTGATACGCGAAAATGCGTTCAATATCCCACAAAAAATCATGATGGAAAGTATGGTTATAAAAAATTGAGGTAAGAAACGTAGACAGCGGTATCTCAGGTAAACATGTTTCGGCTGAATTACGGTGTTTCGTGGCGAATCATCGCGAACAGCTTGCAGAGACTTATGAATCGAGTAGGCGGTATGAAATCTCGTCACAAGTGCCTCGTGAACTGCTTTACGCAATCTCACCGCGGTAGGATATAAAAGCGATTTCAGTATAGATACAATGGGCAACTTATCTAATACTAAATTATTTCAGACAAATTATCATTCATAACTTATATTGTGATCATGATCCTTCATAAACATTTTCATAAAATACTGTTACTCCAGCTCTTCACATATAATTACAATATTACAATAGAAAATTTATTAGACCTATTCCTTAATATATATCTTTATTCGTACCTACTCCAAATCAGACATTGTGTTTTCTCATATGCTTCTTGACTTTTATTAACTACATTATTTAAGGGTTAAGGTCGCGCGCGACCCATGGCTCCCGGAACGCGTGTCGCGTGTTCTCTAGCATACGGCCCTGATGGCTCGCGCGCCTCGTCATTTGTCCTCGCCCCCTTTACCGCACTTTCCTCTTTCGCAGGATACCATCCGCCGCTCGCCAAGCCACTCGATTTACTAACCCCACTCCTTTCGCGCCAACCGCCTCTCTCTCTTACGCTGCCTAACGCGTCGCGTGGCACTCTCTCCCTTCCACTCTCACTTCCTCCCTTCCACTCTTCCTCGTGCCCCATCTCCGTCTCTTTCTATCCACCAACCAGTTCGTTCGTCCTTCTCTCGCGCGTTATTCGATTACGTTTCTTTCTCTTTCGGACGAAGTCGAGTCGTTGCTCTGTCTCTCCGATTCACATTGTTTTCTCCGATTCCATCTGCCAGACGTTTTTACTTTTTTCTAATGACTTTATCATCGATTTTTGATCGTTCTACACGAGCATGAAATTGATTTTGTTGTAATCGCAGTAACGTTTGATTCACAATAAAGGGTAGCAATTTAAACGTTTGTATACCTTTAATAACCGTTGATACCGCGAATCGATAAAAAGCAGAAAAGGCATATGGTAAAATGTTAATCGTTTAACATCGAGGAACGACATAAACATGTTTATATTCGAGCACGTCTTAAATCGCGTATAACGTCAACTGTGTCCGGTTGTTGTTTTAAGTAATGTTCTCTAGTCGTGTATAAAAAGCGCTCGTCACAGTTCGCAAACGTCTTTATCATTCTTATCACGAATTCGATATACGGGCCACAATATACGTGCGCATGATAATCTTTTCTCATTTCTGGCTGACGTGCATCGTGTTCGTTGCGTATGCGGCAGAACGACCGGCGGACCGGTCTCTGTCTTTTTCTGTTTCGTTCCCGTGTTCGACCTCGAGAGGAATCGGCGTAAGGTTTCTCCCTCCTCGTCGCACGTGCCACGATACGTTCGCGTTCCTCGTTCACGAATCGTTTTCTCCTCGTTGTTCTGGCTAGCACGTTCCTTTTCGCTCTGGCGTTTTGTTCTCCGTCGCAGATGCTCGCCTCTCGCCAGTGCCGACAACCTCCCCCACCCGAGCCGCTCCGCGAGAATGATCGAGACAAGCTGACGAACACCGAAGTCTTGTGTGCTTACCAAAACCATTTTCCTATTACTGATGCCGATTACTCATTTCTATTTCATTTTACTAACGTCTTGTAAACATTCTCATGATATTTTTTATCTTTTCTTCATGTTATAAAGAAAAGTACTTCCTCAAGCTGTTCCTTTAACGATTTGGGGGCTTGTCAGTTAGAAAATCGGTAAAATAATCATTCTGTACAGCGGTTGATTGTATTACCACTACACGCAACAAAATACGCTACAAGCTCCGGTTGCAAATAGTGCAGAGGGGATTCGTAATTTTTGCGCGAAGGTTATATTTTCGCTTATCAAATAAAGCTGCACGTAGAGTTTTGGTATACTACCGTGTATCGTGGGTAGTTTCGAGTTTCTCGTGAACAGGAAACCGTATCATTTAGCGTCACCGTCCCACCAGTGAAAATGCATTAACTGGCAGTAGCTGCCAACATTGCGGCAAAGTGAAACCCCTCGTCACGGTGTAGTCACGTTAAAGCGAGCCGCGTTAAAATAGTGCAACAATCGCCTGGCTCCGAATAAGGTATGGTATAATCCCACCACTGTTTCTCTTCGTTTTGTCCCTTATTTCTTACTTCTTCTCCCTAACCTACGTAAACAATTCTTTCCGCTTATTAGGTGAAACGTTGCTTTCTCGACTCTCTCTATAGAACATTTACGTAAGTTACACAGAGAAAAGTAACCAAATGTAAGCATGCGTTACAAGATCCTATATACGCAATTGTTGCGTGTATCCGTAAAGTACTTCGCGTAACTCTACTTTACCCAATGAGTTGTAAGCGTATGTAAATTCGCGTATTAAGCTCGGTCTTCTATCCGTGTTTCTACAGTTTATACGTATACTCTACTCTTAATACATATTCATCTGCGCCTTGAATTCCATTGCTACGTCACATTTAGCCCGGTTTCGTCGGGCATCGTTAGGAATGTCGCGCGAAGAAGAAACTGATTCTAAAAAAGGAAAGAAAGAGGAATTATTCGAACTTCATTGGCTGTATGATTGTAGCAGAGACACGTGGAAGGTGGACAATAAGTAGGCCTGTCGCGTCTTACGCAATGGCAAAAAAAAGTGTCTATTACATCCGCTAGAAGGACGCACTTCTGTTAGGTTAGGTTAGATGAGAATTCTACGAGGCATGTATAGTATATATAATAAATTCCGATATTTTGAAACAATTTGTAACCACATTGCGAACAAATTAAAATATACTGTCAATGTTCATGTCGATTGTGAAAAATCGTTTCCTCCTCCCCCTTTTTTTTTATTGAATTATTTCATTTTTGTCGAATTAAAAAAAATTAGCCGTTATTTGTTCGGACGCGTTTGGATTCCAATGAATTTCAGTCTGACGGCTGACGATGAAAACGTTTTCATACGATTTCATGCGATTCGCTCGCAATCGAAAGATTTTTTAACATTTTTACCTGTTGCTATTTTCGTGCTTTCATCCCCGACCTATCGCAAGGATCTCATCCGTGAAGCTGTATACACAGGACGCTCTCCCGCCAGGCTAACTCGAACTTTAAAATCCTCGTGGGCGTTCTCACGTCGGTATACTAGCTTCGAGCACAGTTTCCATGGTGATCGGTCACGGTGACCATGATTTCAATCTGACGTCATTGCTTCGTAAAGGACAACCACGTGCTGCGGACGTGTTATCGGTTAACGAGTTTTCCCTGTAACGATTTTTCACTGTTACGTCACGAGGAAAATACAGTTGCGTGGGTTATGTATGCAACGTTACTTCAATGGAAAAAAGGAGATACGTATGAAGATACGAAAGATATTTATCTTATGACAGGTTTAAACAACAACTTGTATGACAACATGTAACGAACAGAAAATAGAAAAACACTAATTATGACTGGTAAACAATACTTAATAATAATATGTACATTGGCCAAGATCAACAAAAACAAACGTCGTTAAGTGCTGGTGATAACATTAATAGAAAAATACATATATACAAATATTATAATTTTACTGTGATATATTTTTAGACATAGCTGTTCCAACGAAATTTTAAAGGTTATGAATGGAAAAGAAAATATATATAACATATTTTTTCAATAAATAATAATTACATAGAACGAGTACGCAATTGTCAACTTAAAAAAATATGTACAGTGCCCTATTTAAATATATTAAATTACATGAAATATTAGTAGTTTGGACTTTCTAAAATCATGGATGAAATCACTCGTATATTTTTCTAATTCGTTCGTTCTACGTAGCTCATGCACTCTGTTACAGATTATTTTTGAAAAAATCGATATCTCGCGCATCAATGAGTCCTTCTGAAAGAAAGATAGTGATAACTATTCCGACTAACGAATTGCGCTGTTGTATTGTTACGTCGAAACTGATGACGATACAGATTGACCATCTCGAAAATAAACAATTCTAAGAAATCCTCTCGGGACAGATGTTTCGTCACAAAATTGTTGACAACAGACTAAAAATTTATTCACGATTAAAATTTAATTTAACCTTTATTTTAAATTCGACAATCCAGGGACCTTGAGGTTGCTATGAGGAATCTTTTTTCATTGTTCTGGGTTCGAATAAATCAGCCATACGTGATTCATTGAGATGACGTTTAATATTTACCGAGGGAAGAATATTTAATGATCTGAAAAGTATCGTAGACAGGATTCCTTGCGTTACGAGCGTAGACCTCGGAAGTAGGCCATGAACGTAGATCGAATTTGAAGTGGCTACGGTAAAACGGGGTTACACGAGGCTATCTTTTACGAATCCACCGAAACATCACTTTATTTCTCAAAAAATTGTCATATCTCTTAAAAATGTCCATAAGATTTTATTTTTGTCGTTAGTAAATATTACGAGGATAAAATTAATCTCGATACACGATATCGATGTGATAAAGTACATTGGATTGATATTGTAAAGTGGCAATATCATTTTGTCAATGAACATGAAATAATTTTGGTATAATATTTAGACGAAAGTGGCTCGATATAATCTAGTACAACATCAGATCATGTAATATAAGCGTAATGTAATAGTTACATAAATGCACGCATACGAATTTTTTATTAGAATTTAATGTGTGTAATATTAGAAATGTAATAAAAAATCTAAGGAGTGGTGGAGACATCTAACGTAGCTGGTATTAATAAAGAAAACATGGTTACTTGCTGTGCTGATTATGTAGAGATCTAATTTATCCCATGTTTGGGGATCGCCTGATGACAGACCACTCACAAACGAGATATCCGTCACCACACTACAAATGCCTATAAATGAGACGAATTATGTATGTATGCATGTACATAGAATTTCTACGTTTGCTTTAACAAATCGCAGAGGGCGTAAGAAGCATGCTGATCTTTCTTGCAGGTCGGTATTTCAGAATCTAACATATAAAGTTCCATTTAATGTTACGTCTATCTCGTCCCTAGTAATGTTACTATATTATAAATAATTTTATGAAATTTATAATTATACACTTGGAAACAGATACTATAAAAAATCATTTCGATTAAAATTAGTCTACGTGTTTCTTGTGTCTGCCTGCAGAGAGCGGCACTAGTCGCTTTAAGTAAAAAAAGAAAACTAATATGGCGCAATCCATTCTTGATTAATGTGTTGACCGGGTAAACTATTGTGCTGTTTTTCTACTAAAAAATTCGAGTTTTGATTATCTGATTTTCAGCAATAGTATTTAAACATGATTCCATTTAGGTTGTATAATTCTATCAGAAGTTTTTCAACGACCGCTGATAAGATTGCTAACCTCGTTAAGGTGCGTCTATATCTGTCAACTATTTTGCTATTAGATGAATGGAATTTACCATAATTTGTATTATTTATTGTGCATCTTCCATCATACGTTGTCGACTATGTCAATATTTAATATATGTCAAACTTGTAAACCAAAGCTGTATAATTGGAAGTATACATAGTGTTGACGTTGGTTAAATTACTAGATAATTATAAGTGAGTGTCAACTACATTTTACAGAAAAACAAAGTTGTGGTGTTCATGAAAGGTATCCCAGACAGTCCCAAGTGTGGCTTTAGCAATGCTGTTATACAAATATTGAAGATGCATGATGTCAAGTACGATGCTCACGATGTTCTTGAAGATGAATTGCTTAGACAAGGTTAATATACTTTGGAAAATCAATAGCGCATTTCACAGAAATAAACTGAATCTGACAAGTATGATTAAATCCCAAACCATTACAGAAATTCTTTGAGACAATAAAAACAACCAAAAGAAAATTATACAAAGAATAATAGAGCATTAGTCCAAGAACAATTAAAATAAATAAATATATGTAACAAAAAAATAATATATAATTTTCATAATTATGTTTAGGTATCAAGGAATTCTCAAACTGGCCAACCATACCTCAAGTCTTCATAAATGGAGAATTTGTAGGAGGATGTGACATTCTTTTAGAAATGCACAGAAATGGCGAACTGGTGGCTGAATTAAAAAAAGTAGGTATTACAAGCGCACTTTTAGAGAAGCAAGAATCTCAAGAAAAGGAAGGCAAGGATTAAGGATGCTTGACTATTTAGTGTGTTTGTAATTTGTAAATAAAACGATTGTTTGATGATGATTGTTGAATTCTGTTACAATAAAATTGTTTTCATTTACATGACATGATGTAGAAGACTGACAGTTTTTTTAATATCATCATCAGAAATCTGGTGTTAGGAATCTCGAGAAGTCACGATATTTTGCAGCGTATTACAAAATATAATGCCGGTTCTCGCGTGCTTCCTTTGAACCGAAAGAAATGGTAGTACACAGGGGAGAAAAAATGGATCAAGGTCAGTCGCATGTCGCGATACGAGTGCTTATGTTCTGCGTGTGCGTGCACGCGTGACAACATATTCTTCCGCATTGCGTTTGCCACGATTTAAATACCTCATGTGAAATCTTTATATTCTTAGACTTATATATATTCATAGGAGATCGTTTCATGATTTTACTAGGTGGAAAAGTTTTCTTTTTTCTTTTCCCCTCACATCAGCTTTCCATATTATAACGTCAGTGTATTTAAAATCATCCATATGGAAATCGAAGTTTTAATAGTAAGAGAAGTTACTAGTACAAATCAAATGAAACTTTACAAATAAATTTACAAGTTAAGAATCATTTGATTATCTGTTCCAAGATATTCGATGTAAAATTATAAAATTACAAAATAAAAAAATTACAAAATTACAAAATTACAAAATCCACAACCTATAACTAGACAATTCAATAATATTAATTTGTAAAGATCGTAAAAGAGTTCAGTTAACACCTAAGACCATCCATCATTAAAAGAAAATCCATAAGTAGAGTGCGGATATTTATGTAAATTCATATCATGCATATAAATAAAATGATAGAATCTAATTAAAAAATTGTTTCACCTAGTAAATATTATAAAGAGTGCCATATTTTGCATATAATATCTATTTTTGTATATTATGTTACATTTTTAACTTCTCCATAAATGTGTAACAATCGTGTCTATATTTTCAAATGCCCTACAAATGCATAACAAAAGAAATCAATGTTTTCGACAGATCTATGCTAAACGATGAATCAATCGTGAACTCTTTCCCCGATTTTGAGTAGTACTGCGTAAGCGGAGCGTATGTAAAAGTCCATTTGGCCAGTGGCCAATTGATTCTTTGAGTGTATCTTCCTCTCTGAAGTGCTTGAAGATGGCGCATAATTAATTTCGTTGGAGTGTTTCTTTTGATTTCGCTCGGATACACTCGATTCTGCGAATTCATGATCGAACCACGAATGAAATACTCAAAAGTGGGGGAATAATACTCTTTTTTCGACTATCTCATAATCCGAGCGACGTTGTTTCATAAAAGTTTTACGAGCTGCAGAATGTGGGATTAAGCAAAATCTTTATTGTTAAACACTTTTACGACGCAGAGGAATTGCGGCGGAAGCTTTCTTCGAATTGTGTCGAAGGTTTAGTACAGAGGTTTGATGGTAGATGTATTAAATTAATTCACTTGATTATCTGATAATAGTAAATTATTAATATGCAATGGTAACTCATTTTATATTAATATAAATTAATAGGGTAATCCATATTTATCTGGTATTATAATTTGTTTATAACTGAATGGTACCAACTCATTAAAATTATTCAATTAACGTATTCGCTGCTGACAAAATACGGCTAGTTCTTTTCTGCCAGAAAGATCTGGTAATTTATTTTTATCTTTTTAAATATTTTTCTTTTAGGTGTATAGATTCAAAAACATAATTAGATTCTAATAATAAGTAACATATGCGTAGCAATATTTCAACTCATAGCAATAATGAAAGACCTCTCATGATTCGTACAAAAAATTGATGACTGTACTGAAAGGATAACGGATGCAAAAATGGATCGTCTATAGTCACGCTGCTAAAATATCGGATATCAATGGTCGGTTTGCCATTTTTGTCGTAACGAAGCGAAATGGATTAGTATGTCGCGGTTTGCAAAAAAGTGGCTCGGGTTTGAAGCGTGGATTAAAGCGATCATTTCGACGGTTAAATACACACCAGCTGTGAAATTGCAACGAACGCACACACACACGCACACACGGTTTGTCCTGCATCTCGACTGTGAAGGAGAGACAAGAAGAGAAGAAGAAAAACGAATAAACAGGAGGAAGATAGAAAGTGAAAAAGAAGAGGAGCTACAGAACGATCCTATAATATAGGATGGCACATCATTAACGAGCACGAGTCTCCGCTTCTTGATGACAACGAAGGAAGCATTGATATTCGCGGCACGATCGTACGCCGTATTATTTCGCTTTTCCCAGCGCAACGAGAGCTCAGCGAGCGAATCTCCGAGCGACTCGTCATTTGCTATGCCATTAATTAATTTGAGACCGAGAAGAGCTAGCCAGACGCGGTTCGCAATTAGTGTCAGCGAATCAAAGCGTGCACCTGTGTGTCGCAGCTACTCGTGTAAATATTCCGTCGGCAAACGCGAGATCCGACAAGCAGCTTTTTCCTTTTCGGTGTCACCAAAAGATTTTTCTTCTTGTCCTTTCGCAAGATATCTGCTTTATGAAGAATGGAAATTGTCTGGTCACGTTAGGGATTTAGTTCGTTGAATTTCTACATTGTCTTTTTGTTGACATACATGAGCATACGAAAGACAGTACTATAGATGTACTTTATGAATATACATATTATTCAGTTGAGGATAAAAATAAATGGATAAGTAGTAGATATCAATGAAGTTTAATCGAACCATTTAGTATTAGTGTTATATACTTAAATTCTGTTTATTGCATGTTCTTAATGTACACAAAATTGTTTAGTAAGTAATAGAAATTAAGATTTATAATTTTGTGTAAACAAGCCATATTTAGTGAAATTTCAGTGATATATCTATTTCCACTATCTTATTAGTTCACTTACTTTTTCCCCCACCGCATTTGTCATACGAAACATTTAAAAATTTCATTAGCACTGTAATAAAGTATGGTATGAGCATCATGTCATGTTATGATTATATCGATAAAATTTGAAACAAATATGGAAATATCATAGAAGCTACAAAATAAGTATCTAATGCAAATATACAGTAGTTCGTGAAAGTTCATGGGGCTTATTGTTTCTATTTCTGGCTTCTGGTGTTTTTATAGGACTTTTTTATTGCTAGATCTTTTTTCTTTTTTTTTATCGACATAGCGTTCATCTCGTCGGTATTATCTTTATAGTATATTTTTAGTATTTTAGTCCGTAGTGTTTTGTTTAAAAACATTTTATTTCCTTCTCATCATAGTATTTGCCATTTCAACAACTGATTTCTGGTGTTCTTGTAGGGATTTTTTACCTCAGGATTCTTGTTTCTTTAAGTGGTTTTACAATCCTTTCATTCCAATTCTTTTTAAAATAATTTTTTACTACTTTTCTGTTGCCGTAACTCTTTTGCATCATCCTACATTACTACATCATCCTTTATTACTGGATGTTTCTTTAGTCCTTGTATTCGTATTTGTTTCCTTATTTGGTACTTATTATCTTCAAAAATATGACACCTTTCTTGTTATTAAAATTTCTTATAAAATTTCTTTTTCCTTTAAAAAATTTGTCACCTTTCTTGGATTTTGTGGAGGCATGCTATGTCAAATGTTATGAAGGCTATTGTAAAGATAATCTGATAAGTGTATGATCCGTAGGAGCTAATGAAAATGGGGTGGCCGGCAAAGTGGCGCCCTCCCTTCGACAACTTCGATCGAACCAACACTCTCTTCTCCCTCTTTCCCTCTCTATTCTTCCTCCTTCGTCTTCCTTCTATCGTTATGTTTTCCTTCTTCTCCCAAGAACGTACCAATTACGTTTATTATTCTATTTAATGTCCCACATCGAATCATTTTTTAAATTAACCGATCCCTCGATCGCTAATAGCACTTAAATTTTTAATTCTAAAAAAGAAAACAAAAAAAGGAAAGAATTTCCAAGATTCTACAGAGGATTTGTTCTTCGTGTTTTTGCTCGTGAATATACGACAGAAGTACAGTTCTACTCACACAGATTCTACTGGAAACTCAAGCGACATTGCCAGCCAGGATTGAATCTTCCAAACATCACTTCCAAGTCTCCATTCGTCGGATTAGGTATCTTTGAAACTTTCAAGCCACCTACACAGACGTCCAAAAATATGTGGACATCCACTTATTTTTGACGGAATATAAATTAGTTACGAAACTTAAGAATAGAAGGCCTTAAAACGACTTTCTCCATTATCGGAGTTATCGCAGAATATCGTACGATAAAATCTGTTTTTCAAAGTTAGTACACAATAAAAAGATTGACATCTATAAGCGTCAAGCAGTTGCATCCTGTAGAAATTTTTTTGGTTAACGAGTTCATTATATTCTGCTCATCATGATGATTGCCAAGCTATAAATAGAAAAGCATATCCCAAATTGCACGAGGGACTATTGTAATTGATTGCAACGATAATATTTAAAATCTTTCAATACTTTGACAAGTCGTGTACTTAATTTTAATATACTATTGATAAGATTTTAAACAATTTAAATTTTACATGATGCACAATACCTGACTCCACAAGAAAATACTGAATATCGCTTTTAATCATCAGTCTCCAATTAATTTATATATTTTTAATAATAATCAGACTGTTAATAAAAATGCACCAGTGTCCACATATTATACTTGTGAGCGACACTTACGTTCTCTTTCTGTATCTTCTGTATCGATTATCCGTTTCTCGATCGGTAGGGAAGTCTTGGTGATTCCGCAAACGAATGTGACAAACTTCATTAACATGACACGCTCGACAGGAGTAGCTCTTAGAGTCGGTCAAGTTCGTGGCAGTAGGTTGTTGAAGTAATTAAAGAGTCGTTGGTTAAAGCGGTAAACAACTCGGCCGGAAATTCGCGGATAACAAGATGCCTCTGGCGCTGGCTCGTTTCGCGTATGCGAGCGGACTCCAGCGTTTTATCGTGTGTATAATAGAGAAGTTGAAAAGGTGATTAGGTAAAGGACAGGCCTGGTCAATTCTTTCCGATAGACCCAACGCAATCATAAAAATAAGTGTACGTATATTGGCCGAAAGTGTCGCGTACGTAGCCGATAATAACTACTAGGATATCCTATGATATTTAAGGAAATATGAATGGTTTTCGTTGCTTTCATTTACTAATTATTTTATCACGAGTCTGTTACTTTATTCGCACCATATGTATCGCATAATGTAAAATACTCGTTAAAATAAAATTTATTGCAGTTTTTCAGTAAATGCAGGAGATAAGTGACCCAATAATAGTTGTGGCCTGCAGTGTACGAGTACCCTAAATGGTCCGGGAACGGTTCTTGGTCGTGGTCCATATTTTTCACGGATCTTACATTCACAAACTAGATCATATAGCAACGCGTGATTGATAGAGAACAGTACTACTCTTGTCCAGTGCACATGTACCGCTAATCATCTTCCCAGCTCTTTATACACATACGTACATACGGCCCCTCATGGTGAAATAGCAGGTCGTAAAGATTTGTAGCCGTAAGAAAGAATCGTACATCAGAATTCATACTTTTATGAACGCGAGTAAAGGAATGGAAGCTAAATATAGATTTGTTCCATCTATTAGTTATTACAGCGAGTGAATTATTTTAGATACTGTAGATATACTGTAGAGTCATCCTATAAGTAATGTTTTTTGAGCTGAATTTAAAATAACGAAAGTTACTATCGGAATGTACAAGATCGAGATAAAAAGCTCAGTATTTTTTTTCTATTTTACAATTTCATCACTGTAACCGTGTACTCTTGACGTTTTAAAGTCTTATAATTCATTACCACAACTCTAGTAATAAGCACACGAAAAATATTCTTCCAACTTTTTCTATCCTTCTTTTTCTTTTTCGCTTTAATTACGGTCTTATACGTGCGCCGCGTTTCCATTAATTCAATAAGCTCGATAAATCCGTTCGCATTCAGCTAGAAACGTCGAAAACTCCAGCTCAAGATCTTCTTCCACTCCGCGATGGAATAGCAGATGTTTCGACGCGTTTCAATTGCGGAAATTTAAAATTCAAACAAAAGTAATCGTGGTCTCGCGGTACGTATTCGTTTGTAGGGTTTCGTCCCGATTTTACTATTGTTTGTTTCACGGAAGTAAGTTTCCTCGCGACTCAAGGAAATGTGGGTCACTGGTGATCCACGTGGCACGGAACGTGATACGGGTTAACTAAAGAACTTTTTCTTTGTCACGTATTTTTACCTCCTAATCGCTTTGGTATGATAATTTCTTATATCACATATCAACATAGATATACGTGTATCGACCATAAGCAGAGAACAGTTCTAAAATTCGGTATATTGTCAATTAATCTCATGTCACTAAAATTATCCTTTTATTCGATTTTGAGATTGAACATTTTTCCTTGCCCAATTAATAATTTATAAAGATATTTATTGCCCGAGTACGTTCTTCAATAACGCAAAAGCTATTTTTTCTCTAAGAAAACGACCACAGTTGACCAAACGAGCCCTGTATACGTACATTCCCGATCATAAGTATTATTACCGCGTTTCTTGTCATTTGGCACAATGTATTCTATAAAATACAGATTGAAATTTGCGGTAGGATTCTTGAAGCGTCCTATCCAATTTACCTTAAATTTTGCTCGATAGAATTCAGATTACAAAACTGCATGGATGAACAAATAATTACACAAATATGCTACTATATAATTCATTCAAATATTTATAACAAATTTCCGCTTTCCACGTATACTGCATCGCAACTTTGCATGAATATAAAATTCTGCTCGATCAATCGTCTCCTTGATACTTTAGATTAATTTCCATATTTCCAATGAAACCGATAGATATTCTAATACTTATAAACGGGGCTGTACGTATTCCTAAACCAATACAACACGTACGTTTTACTGAACGCATACAGTGATGCATAAATTTAAAGTCAACTGAAATTTCAAGCCAAAAATCGTCATTCACTGGGTGGAAGCTTACTAACCACGTTATCGAGTTAAACACCTTCGAACCGGTTCCCTTTAAGCCAACGATTAATTATAACGATATGTATCCGAATGAAAAAAAGGCGAGGAAAAAAAAAAGAGCAAGCTCTCTTTCGCAGGAAAGAGAGGGAAACCCGAAGGAATCGCGAGACGAAATCACGCGCGAGCGCGAACACCACGGGGATTAGAAGGATATATGATGGTGGGGGAAAGGTTGAGTGGTGGGGGGCCGCTATTGGTGGCGCGCTGTCGATGAGTGGGGGTGAGTTAAGGGTAGTCAGCGCCTCCACAGAGGGTGAGTCTCAGTCGCCAATCGGTCAGCCTGTCGCACGGCTGGGTTTCGGAATCCCTGTGTGCGAGTAACGCTGATCAGCGCGCGCGCGCGCGCCTCGCCACACACGTACGCGCGATCAGACAAGGACGACGGGACAGCAGCGGTGCGTGGAGATCGGAATTTGTATTTTCTCAGAACGAGAACCGTGTGAAAAAAAAAAAAAAAAAAAAAAAAAAAGAAACAGAACAAGAATATAATCGAAATCGGTGGAAGAGTTACGAAAAAGAAGAAACATAGGAGGAATCGTGGATGGAAGTTGTATATAGCCGATTAACAGCGATCATCCTCTGTCTAGTCGAACTATAGGCGAAACGTGTCCGGGACGCGTTTCCCGAACGCGTACCGCAACCGGTCAGCGCGTGTGCACCCGACTACGATCGATCCTTAGGGCGATACGATCCAGAAACGCGATGGACGGAACCACCCTGCTTAACCAACGAAGATAACGCCTTCCGAGAAGATCAAGCTGCTTGGAATACGTATTCACATCGGTACGATCGACACACCAGATTCGATTCGTCCATTTTTAGCCGTTTACACGATGTCCACAATGTCTGCTCTTGGAATGATCGTTGCGGTCGCGTGGTGCGCCACCAAACTCTCCCTTTCTCTTTTTCCCTCCCTTTAGGCCCTCTTCTCGCTACTCGTTTACTCCTTACAGTTCTCTTCCTTTCCTTTCTTCCTCGTTTTTCCAATATACGAATACCTTTCTTTTGGTATTGGCCGTTGGTTCCGCGCAATGATAGTCGTGGAAGGGCTCGAAGGTATCTCGTTGGAATTGTTCGATTGGTAGGTGGAAAAGCTAGAGTCGTATTTACGTCGGTTGTTTGGTAAGAGGAATTCCTGCGAGTGGACCGCTCCGGTACGTTCGACTGATTGATGAACGGAGGCGTGTGGATCGAGTTATACCGAGGGATGAAACAGCGGTATGAAAGGTTGCGGAGCAAGGTCAGGAGAGACGCGGTGACGGTGGTAGAGTCGTGGCGGTTTCTATCACGATCGTAGGGTCCCTTCTGAATCGTGGATGCGACGGAGTTGCGTTGAGTAGAGGAGTAGAGAAGTGGAGCGCGTGGATCAATCGGTGGGCTAACCTCCAGAGACACTGTTGGAAAGCGTTCGTTGGATAGGTCAGGATGCAGCTGCCTGTCAGAAATCAGAAATCGTGACTCCTCTGCATAGTGGTCTTTTATGCTCTATATGATATAATCTAGTATAATTAAATAGAGTTTGCCTCTCTTTCTTTCCATCGTTTGGCTCTTCCATTGATTCGAATTCTTCGCTCCTTTAATCATACTATTCGTTTGAGAACGATTTCATCAAGGATAGAAGAGAGAATATCCTCTGTGTTCTATCGGATGTAAGAAACTTTTGACGAATTAAAGACACGTCGGCGACGATTTGTCATTCTATCGCGAGATAGAATGATCCTTTTGAAGGTGATGCGGACAAAAGGGAACGACCGAACGTTTCCACGGGTCTGCCGCAATTCTGCATCAGCCTCTGTCAGGAGCGAAAATATTTGGGTCACCGAGGGTCAAGGAGGCTCGAAATTCTCGTCGATTTCACGAATTCCTCTTTCATTCCGGATCTTCGAATTCATCTCAAAAATCCCCAGAGAAGAAAGGCTTGCTGTTACACAATTTCAAGCATAGAATCTAGAAAATTAGGATTTTCCAATGATCAGGCTCGATCGAATTTCAGTCCCTCTATAAGTATCTTAATATCGAAATACCTTTAGTCCAGTTTCACTGTGGTTCGTCGTTTTCAGTTTCAAGCATGCGATCTATAAAATTCGAAATTCTCCAAAGATCAGCTTACACCAAATTTCAACTGCATGTTATCGTCAATTTGTTCACCTTAATAGCAAAATCCCATGGTCGCGATGGTCACCGATGCTCACTTATACAACGTCTACAACATGATAAATTTCATGGACAAAAAGATCTCCAACAATGTGAATGACTTAGCAACACTCGGCAAAGTGTGCGCAAATACGATATAATATTTTACAAGAATTGAACGTTACGGTGTAGCATATTTCAAACTGTCGTGGCCCTCAGGACAAAACATATAAAATTCGCGTGCCATTCAACGTGTTAAACACATTGCTCTCCACGAAGCCTCGTCGTTCGCGTACCAAAGACTGGATCGATCTACGAGCAGGACGTGCTACGGGACAATGCGTACTCGCCAGGGTGCACAGCCTGCGTACGGAATCAACGTGATCAACCTCACAACCTCTAATACGCGTCTACCCGCACGAATCATCGTTCTCTCGCTAGAAAATTCGTACATGCGTGTAAATTGGCTCAACGATTCGTTAATTAACGAACTACTCGTTCTTCGAAAATTATTCCTCGTATGACACGTTACGTATTCGAACGTTGAAAACCACTGGTAGTTTCTTGACGTCAGAGAAGCGTCGAGGTTTGCTTCACGATTCGTTCGAGGTTTCGTCGACAAAAGAGGACAATTTCGACAACGTTTACGATGATTATCGCCCGTGTCGCGGGCTTTCTTTCACCGCACCGGTGCAGCGACGCGGGTTCTGGATTTCTGCCAGGTTCACAGCTCGCCAGATTCGCGAACCCGATAACGATGTTCTCGTGCGTTTCCGATACGGGACCGTATCTCCTTTTACCTTCTAGTCCAGTATAGTTGTCTATACCATTCTTCGATGCATCGTCTGTCACAGCTTCTTCAACGAAGACGCTCCTTTCATCTGGAATTTATATTTTACATATACTTTCGCCCATAACTGTCTCCGAATATTTAGCGCAGATTTCTGCATAAATATCTTACTTGAGTTTCTTTTATAGATTTACTGTGTTGTCTTACAACGTTGATGTTATTTATTATGTTGTTTATTAGATGATAGAACAGAGGTTTCAGACGATCTTGCCTGCCATCTGTTTGTTTTTCAATCTATTTAATATTTGTATTTATTTATTTGTGAAGTCCGGTGTTTCTATATCTTTGGGTGGGAATTAACCACTTGAGATTGATAAACAGGAGAGCAAAGCGGCGTACGTCTTCGTTTACCAATATTTGTAATAACTTTATCAATATGTTTCTTAATCAATATTTCCCACATCTTCCAAGAACAGCATTAAGACAGCATAGCTTTATCGATATTAGTCGTTGATAAATATTGCTTATATTGTCCAAGAACAGCATCAGGACTGTAGGGTAACATAATAAATTCATACAAGAAAGTAAATTCGTAAGACGTTTATGTGAAATCCGGAAATACGTCAGCGTTCGGATGTAGTTCTCTGTACTATTATTATTTATTCCTGATCCAGTGCCTTTCAGCTGCGGATGATTTCCGGTTACATCTTCATTTACATTTTACGTAGCTTTGCATATCCTTTGTTTAAATCGTTCTATCTGACAGTTTCACCTAATTATTAGAAAGTTAACTTACCCTGCTAACATTGCACGCCTCTTTGGCGTTAGACATCTCTGTACTACTCTTCGATACATTCTCTGTCGAACCTTTTTTGACGAAGAAGCACGTCTACCCGTTTCGAATTCTTCTTGTTTATTCGTAACACTGCATCGTGAATAACGTTAAGCGTGGCAGAGAGTTTATCTTCTTACGGTAGCACAGAGATCGTTCATCCAATTATGTAAAGTGGCGACAAGGGACGAGTGATGAGATTATTACTGGAACCAGCTAGCACTCACTGGATTCTTTTTGAGATACAATAACGTTATAAGAATAATGCAAACTCTGGACTCTCTAAATCACATTGTAAGCAGAGTTGGGTTTGAGTCAAAGGATTTTTGGAGAATTTCTTTTTTGAAATAATGTAACATAATTTATGTACCTTTCTTCTGATATGGATTGGACTATGTCAGAGTATTGATAAAGTATTGTCATATATCGTGTGATTGTCCTTTCTAATATTAGGTTAGTTCTGGATCAGAGTCTTCTCCTTAAAATTGTTTGGTTTGAAGGATTCTTCTTTTATTTTGAGAATCTTTCTCTTCGCATCTTTCGGCTTAGATCAACACTTTCATCTTAAAATATTATAATATAATTCGTGTATTCTTTTTCCGATACAAGATTAAATCCAAGATTAACAGATTCTTCTTAAAATATTGAATATATCTCTTTAGCATTCTTCTTCCCACCTTCAATGCTCGGTCTTAGATCAAAACCCTCATCTTGAAATTCCAGTTATAATTCGCAGATATTCTTCTTCTTTGTTTTCAAACAACCCTCGCAGTAGATGATTCTGTTGATAAAATATAATTCAGTATATCTTCTTTTCTCTGCTTTCCTGGATGGTGTATTTGGCTGGATCGTTAGTAATCGCAATCAGAGTGAAAAAGTATCGATTAAAAATAATAAACACAGGGTGGAGATCGCGTTGCATCATCGAATTCATCGGCGTCCCGCTGTTCCTCTCGGTTTGCGAATAGATTGGGTTATGAATTTGCTTGACCTCTCGTGGGAAATTGAAAACCGTATACGTTCCCTGTTACCTCATGGCCCGAATACTATTTCGCACGTTCCGCATGACCGATCTATGCGCTGGCTTTTTCACCCTGCTCTTTATGCTATTCTTCATCCTTCTTCCGAGAGTTTAGCCTTTCCTTTCAACCGTTGAAAGCCTCTACGATCTTCCACGCTACGAGTTCATCCGCCTTTCTCTCAATTCTCCTTCTATTTCTCTCTTTTTGTCCCCAGCATCAGTTTCTTGATCCTGCTTACCCCTAGAGCGTGGATCGTTTAACTTTGCGTCTTTCCATCCTTAGAATCGTTGATAATTTCTTCCATTTTTTTCTCTGAAATTATAAGAGATAGAAATTAGTGATATCTATCAGTGATATTTGATATTCATGCTACTAAATAATTTTATGGATGTAATTTAAAGAATGGAACCTAGATTGAAAATTGTTTTTTCTATTAAATATTGCAAGGAGAATTGTACTTTGAATATTTTATATATAGTTGCTTATTACGTATATTCTTTGCATTTTTACAGCTTCAAATTTCACGTAAATCCATAAAAATCCGCAGCCTAGTATCTCCCAGTATTAATTACTTGATCCTACTTGCTTTTAGAGCGTTGATCCTTCAACTTTGCGTCTTTCCATCCTTATCATCGTGGATAATTTTTTCCATTTTTTTCTCTGAAATTATAAGAGATAGGAATTAGTGATATCTATCAGTGATATTTGATATTCATGCTACTAAATAATTTTATGGATGTAATTTAAAGAATGGAACCTAGATTGAAAATTGTTTTTTCTATTAAATATTGCAAGGAGAATTGTAATTTGAATATTTTATATATAGTTGCTTATTACTTATATTCTTTGCATTTTTACAGCTTCAAATTTCACGTAAATCCATAAAAATCCGCAGTCTAGTATCTCCCAGCATTAATTACTTGATCCTGCTTGCTTTTAGAGCGTTGATCCTTTAACTTTATTTCATTCCACTCTTGTTATCGTGGATAATTTCTCCCAGTTTTTGCTCTGACATTACGAGAAATTGGAATTAGTCACATCAAACTTATCTGAGAAATCATAATTTGTCTTTGCGAGCGAGTAAAAAAATAAATGAAATTTGCTTTGTTTAAACTTACTTCGAAGAAAAACATCGAAAAGGACTATCGCTTCTTCTGATAAAGGGAGATCTACTTCAATTACCACCAAGTATAATCCGAAGTTCTTTAGAATATATTACACCGTGTCTCCAGTATTTAGATGATCCTTCTACTCGTTTCTAGCAATTTCTTCAAACTCTGTAATTGCAAATTACCCTTGTAACGTTTAGAACTACAGCAAAGTCGCAGAAGTACTATAACGTACAAGTGGAAAACTCGCAGTCAAAGAATTCCAAATGAATATAAATATGAAATATACGTAAGACAGTGCATAATACAAGGAGAAAGGTCTTCATCCATACATCAACCAGAAATCGGAAAAATCTCCAGAGATGCACCCTTGTGAATTTATCAAATTTCTCTGAAAAGTCGTGAATTATTCGTTCCAACTACTCAAATAATTCTGCTATTAAAAGAAGCGGAGAAAGTGCTGCACTCCATACCAAAGTAAAACGCTTTATCTCTCAACAATATCAGACTCCAATCTGCCACATCCTCCGCTTAATCTCCAAAGATTATCTACAATTCCCAGTGTTCCATTCTATTTAACGTACTTTCATCGGTGATTATCTCGATCAACCGGAGGATCCCCGCTAAGAAGGAAATTGTAGTAAATTATTTTCGCGAGTTCTCAACCGAGGAACGTTCCATAGCGCATTATCAATCGAGTCGAAATAAATCGCAGCCCGATGGACCTAGAATGTAACGCGGTGGTAGGGCAAGTAGTAGGGGAAATGAAGGCAGTATCCGGTGTCTCGATTCTCGAACGGATTTCTCCGCGTCGTCCTACATGCCGGCCATTGCACAGACGATCTGGCGTCGGTCGATTTTATAATTTATGTCGCGAGATCGCCGAAATGGCTTTACGAGCGGTGCCCCCGTGGCACGAATCGCGGAAAACGACGTTTGCGGATTGCGAAACAGGGGCATTTGCGCGCGCTCACCACTGACGTCATTCCGCGTTACGAATTTACCAAGGGGCTGCGAACTTTTCAATCCTATATACGATATACGTACGTGTACACGACGTACATGTATCATGCCAACCTCCTGTTTCTCTTTTTCCTCTGTGTTTCGCCTCTTCCCCTTCCCCCTTTTTTTCTCTCGCTTTTTATAGAGGCTTTCATGTAAAACACCTGTCGGTGATCATTCGATTGGATGAAAGACCGATCGACAATAGAAACAGGATCCTCCCTCGATGCGTTTTAGATATTGATGCTGGGTTCGACTGGTTTTTTCCTGTTTGGAAGTATTCGTTTCCTCAGACGTCGGAATCGGTTTTTTGTCGCGGCGATATTTCCTTTTTAATTATTCTTTTACTATTTATCTCCTGCATTTTCAACTTTACGTGGTTTCTTCTCTTTTGTTTAGTTGGGTCGTATACGCGTCTTTTTGTCTGTGTACTTTTGATCCGTTAAATGAGAGAAATGAGTTAAGTCGCTGACCAAAGTGCCTTGAATTACTCGGTTGCTCCTCAGGAACTCTGTCGGTAAGTTGTTTAAGCCGAGTGTCTCAGTTTCTTCGGTGCGTCGTTTATATCTTTGTTAAAAATATATCATTCGTTTTGTTAAGTCTTGATTTTATTTTTGGAAAAGGTTTGTCGTTAAATAACGGTTCAGTTAATACTTACGCTGCTACCGAGATTACATCCTTCTAGGGGAAAGATACGTTTCTTTTTATCAGAAGCGTTTTTGCATTGAGTTTTACTTATCGACTGTGATTTAGGGAATTCGAACGATAAGTAATGAAACTAGGATCCTGTTGCATAGAAATTTACCAATTAATAATGTTAGGGAATTGACAAGTTACAGGTTGTAACTCGCACTTTCTAAAATTTACTTCTAAATACATCATTTGTTTTAGTAACAAACTTGCTACCGTAATGCAGGAGAATTTATAGCTTACTCTATATATAGCCAGCAAGAGAAAGTTTAAATGGGTATAAGTGCGGGTATAAAAAATAGGATAATTTTAAGACACAGTATTGCATTTGACAAGAGTAGTGAATAAATATATATGTATACCCTATACATATAATCTATGTGACTGCCAGCAACATAGTAGAAAATATCTAATATAAAAGTTATTAATATGTGCGTATACACAAATAAATTATTTAACAGCTTTAAACTCTCTTTTATCTGCTACTGTATCTGTACGCTGCACCAAAGTTTCTTCTCTTTTTTTCTTAATAGAAACCTAATGAATATTTAACATGCCACAGTAAACACGCACCACTAGCATTACTAACATTGTTGTAATAATTACTATAATTAGCAAAACGCAACTGACGCATTAATATCAATAGTCTTCATCTTATATTTCTGTTGAGAAATATTCTGAAATATTTCCATTCATTACCACCACTTCTATCCCAATTCTCCACCCTATACCCACCCATCTATCGACCTATCAATCTCCCTTGCCCTTTGCCTTCTCGCAGGTGCAAGGTGAGCCCGAAAACGCGTTCCTGTTTCAAGGAAGGTGGGAAGGTCGATCGATCGGCGTGCGACGCTTTTGAAACGAAACGCCTGCTTTCTTCGAACGCGTCGAACATCTCCTATTTCGGCGAAAACTTTCACGGTCCTTCTCGAACGTTGTACTGGAAATGGCTAGTCCATGGCTAACGTGATCGAAGTCAAAGCAATTCCTTTGCTCGAGCTTTTACAACGTCGAGCCAGCCATCTGGCTCTCTTCCGTTTGTCTTTTGGCCTCTCTGCGCTTTCAGTGCGATTTCTTTGAGGAAGGTGAACATTTTCAGAGAGCCTCCCGGTCCACTTTGTCGTCCCTTTAATTGCTCTTCATATTGTACTCATAGGGTGCGAATTCAATTAGGTTAGATGGTTTTTTTATACCATTGTAACCTGCTGGAACAAAGAATCGATAGAGTAGCAATTTGAGGTTAGGTTGATGAGGAGATCGTGTATGATTAAGAAATTGGAAGATTAGTAAGAGTTCTTGGGGTGTACGAGAACATAGTTTCCCATGGAAGATTGTTTGATGAGAATAGTTAATTTTATAGGAGAGTGGCGGGCGGTATAATTTTCTATAGGACAGAGTACTCTTTACACTCATTGTCAAAAGAGATTAAAAGCGGTCGATGAACTCGAAGATAAGACTCGCGTAATGCTTTCTAGCTCTTCAAATTACTAACGAGGAAGGTTCTCGAGTTAAAGTCTGGGAAACCTCTTTGGGAAGTAATTTCGGTGGCTAACCTCAAACATTCGCGTCACAACTACTTACATATATACAACGATTACAATTGGGCTTGTATCGCAGTGTATTTACTATAGCATTTATATATTGATTGATTAAGTCTAAGTATATTTAGTTCTAATATTTAATAATACTTTCATGTGACTACAAAAATTTAATACTATGAAAATGAAATACGGAGTCTGATAAAAAAAAACACTTTGTTAGAAAATAAGAATACATACAAGTACTTTTTGTAGTCACTGTATTATAGATACGTTATATGGTATCTTATACGGCGAACAGGAGAAAGTTTAACGTGGTACTTGTGTATAAGAGTGCAAGGAAAATTTCTGTTGAAAATTTCTTTGTACTAAAAACTCGTCTTATCTATAGAACGAACAATTATATTATACGTTCAATTTTCTCGCCAATCATAATTCAGTTTCGTAAAATCACAGCGTTTCTTCTATTTCACGCATTAAACTTTCTTTTGATCGTCACTGTAGACTACATATGTAGTCGCCTTAAAATTGTACCTGAATAAGAAATTCACATACTGTATTCGACGATCAAATGCAAATTCATATTATCATTTCTGGCTTCGACCAATCTGGAATACAGTTTTGGTAGTGGAATAATATCGTTGAAAGCTACGCAGAGATCAGCGAGCTGGAAGGTTTTCAGAGAAGCGAAAAGCGATCGGAGTAATCGTGCGTTTTTCTTGATGGCGTCTATCGGGAAGGTGGTAAAAGCATAGTCTTGGCGGATCGATCGATTACTCGGTGGAACTCGGGAGGGAAAAGGGGTGGCAGCCGTGCCAAAAACTCCTCCCACGAAAAATGATGGGCTACCTTGAGATACGGTTCGCTTTCTGGTGAGTAGAGAGAAGACCGCTCGAAATCCGGGTGACCTCCTTCTCGACACGGTCTTTGCCCTCCTTCTTCGTCTTTTCTCTCATCCCTTCGAGCTCGTACTGGCACTCCTCCCAGCGACAAGCTGATCTTCCGGAAGTGTCGCCTCCGGTTCGGTTCCCGTGTCGGTGACGACTCAGGGAAATACCGATTGGAAAATGGAAAATCGTTGTCTCGACTCTTGATAGTTTGTTTCGAGACTTCCGGGAATACTTTGGTTTTTCCTACGGTATACTGTGTTTATTATCTTAAGATATTCAGGATGTTGTCAGACTTCTGTTGCTCTGTTTGCTCGAGAATGTCGGCGTTGCACATAGATAATGAATACTTACGAATAATTTAGTTTGAAAGTTTCTTTGGTCAATGATGTTTGAGACTTATTTTCGAAGTTTAGGATTTTCCTGATACTCTCCTGAAGTTTAGATTCTCCGAGTTAAGAATTGAATAATTTAGATCTCCGTTAGAACACATTAGAAGCCTAGAGAATATTCGATTATTCATTAAGCATGATTTACTAAACAGCATATTAGAATTATATTCTGCATATGTCGATTAAGATTTGCTGAATGAAAGTCGTAATCTTCGAGGCATTTGAGATTCAAAAATACCTTGGTGTTCTTGATGATCGTTAAAAAATAAAAATAGATCAATTGATGATCTATGAAAGACAATAGCAACCATCTTGTGTAAATAAACGACGGATCGTCCGTTCGTTGTCTTTTTATCGGGAAAGCTCGCCATCGATCGTTAGGCGAACTACTTTTCCGCTTTCGGTCGACCTTCGAACGCTATTAGAATTCTTGCGAATCGGACTCGTTGCCCGATTTCGTTGCTTCCAATATTACTACTCGCTTTCTTCACGTGCCACTCTAAAATAGCATAGACCTAGGGATATAAGTTGAAAATAAAGAAACAGCCAGGTCAATAGATTCTTTCACATCCTCGTTTGAATCGTTAAATCGTTCTGAAATGTAATTAATCCACAAAATATACGTTTACAAAAAAATCTGGAAATCCAAGGGTCACTTGAGCCTTTCAGAAACAAAATTGGCTAGCTTCACTTCTTATGAACTTATCAATTTCACATAAATCAGATGTGCATAATTGGTATTCAATATCTCAAAAAAGGAATCTTATGTTCATACTCATATTCCATATAAAATTATATCATGTGGTTCCAGGAAGCACTTGTACGTACCTTTTATTTTCTAATAAAGGATTTTTTTTGTCAGGTTCTATATTTTTCATTTTTATAGTGTCTTCTTTAATTATGTGTAGTCACTGCAAAATGATAGGAAACTCTATATACTTGGGCTTAATTAATTAGTACATAAGTATTATAATAAATATTATGATGTACAAATACTTTTTGTAGCCGCTCTAAATTTATTTATCATAAGCAGATAGTATAAATGATTGTAAATCCCAATGAGAATTTTATAAAGTAATGTTTGCTGCTGTTTAATAAAAAAATGTTTCTGAGCGATTCGTTTGTCATAAAGGGAAAGTTTTCTTGGGGAATCGTAGTTTCGTCAATTCTCTAGGCGATTCTTGCTCTCACCTCCGGTTACTTCCAGACAAATCGGATAAGTCGCTCCTGCAGGGGAGGGTATCATCGATTCTCCTTACTCCGATGCTTCCTTTGCCAGTTGTTCGCGAACAAAACCCACGAGAATGACGGAGTATTCATGAAAATTGTATGGAATAGATGGTTTTAGGCTGTTCGACTCACCTTCGAGATTCCTTGTCTTCTCATTTGTCGCTTCCTCACTATCCGTCGTATAATAGACGCACTTTGTCGCGTTCTCGATTTACTCGCTTAATGGTGGATTAACAAAACTTCTACTCGTTCAGCCAGCGTTGAGATATTGAGTTTGAGTAACTTTTCGCCTGGAGAATATGCTGAAATGAAGATAAATTACTCTTTTGTAAGATACTGAATATTAATTTATAAGAAATTATTAGTAGAGAATTTGTATATATTATATATACATATTACATTTGTAGGAAATTTGATGGGGCAAAAATACATATAATATATACAAATATATAAAATATCGAAAGTATAATACGTGTCATAATTGTTAATAAATAAATAATCCTCTAATTAAATTCCATTTTTGGAAATATATTTACAAAAATATGAATTTCCATAAATATCCATGATCTGATTATCATTAATTATTGATTGGCGTTGGTAATATTGAATTTTCAATTGACTAACTAGATAGATGATATTTTACACTCGATTATATAATATTTGTACAGGAATTCTCAATCTTCTTACCACCTTATCTTGTTGTAAAATCACATTTGCTAGATTGCTGATACTTTGGACTCGATTATTTAATTTATGCAGGAATTCACAATCTTCTTATGACATCATTCTGGAAGTTCCTATCGCATTAAAGATACATCTTGATATTTGCATTAACGAAAGTTAAAAAGGCGAGACGACCCAGTTTATACGTTAAGAAATTTGATACGCTACCAAGTTTCGTTAATCTTCTCTTATGAGTAATAATTTTAGTATTCATGTTAACTATAGCGCGAAATTCTCGAAAATATCTTCGATTTTACATTCCACAGGAAGTCGAGGTCATGATACATTCAAAGAGCCTGTAATTCCAGAATCACAATTTCAATCCCAAAATGAATCGAATCCATGAAAATTCTCAGTGGTTTTCGTGGACATTGGCGATCCAATTTTCTGCTAGTGCGGATGCCCTTGCGACTTCCGGTCCGCACGAACTGTTCCGTCCTGATTTTATTCAGTGTCCTTCATTTCACTTGCAGATTTTGTGGTTCCCTTTCGACCCATCTTATCTATACGCTTTAATTCAATTGTCATGCCTCGAAACTTTCTGTGTTGGTCCATCTTTGAGCCATCAGAAGCCCTCATAGCAAACAATATGTCTGAAAGAAAGAAATATTGGCTTGTAATATAAATTCGTCCTGTTTTTATATTTGTTACGATACTTGTATGTATTACATGTACAAAAACAATATTTTATAATTACATAAATTCATTTTCTTTTTATACTTGTTACAACATATGTATCTAATGCATTACATACACAAAAACAGAATGAATTTATGTTACAATCCAATATAATGACATATGAAAGTGTTTGAACACTACCATAGAAAACATTCATGGATACATTGTACATATTATAGAAAAGATTTTGAAATTTCATTGGTGCTGTAATGAGACACAAGCGTCATAATTACATTAATAATCTGAAGATGTATATAAAAGTTAGAAAATATTTATTTCAAACATATATTTAATTAAAAATAACATTTTAAACATATGGTTAATGTTAATGATGGCTCAACTGTATATTGTAGTTTACTAATATAATTAATAATTGACTATTCACATATTTTGGCCATTTCTATGAAGAAATATATTTCTATAATAAATATCTTGACATTTCTATATACATTTTCAAATTTTACCAATATAATTTCGATATTCATATCTCATTACAGTGCTTCCTTGTCAATGGCTTGTTTATTGCAATTTTTCTCAGTCGCTGAATTCTATTGTAACTAAAAATAAATTTATTTTCTTAACTACAAATAATTCCATTTTTTTTTTCTAAATTTACATATAACGTACCTTTTTTTTTTTTTTTAGGTAAATATTATCGATTTTTTTCTCGAATTTAAATTCGAAAATTAAATTCTAAAAAAGCCGAATTTTTGAAGTTTTGCAAAATTTTGCAGATATTTTAATCAGTAATTCGTGCATCCTGTTAACGAGTTCGTTTTTTGTACAATATTTTAGTGGCACTACTCACGAAAAATTAAATTCCATGTGGTTAATTAGCCCTTTGATGCGGCGTATTTTCAACAAGCACGCAAACATCGATGCTCCTTGACAGTGTAGGCATCTCCGTGTGGCTTGTTCCAATTGTATCTGAATTTTATCCGTGTGAAAGAATCCAAAAGCGCTCAAACGTTGTTGGTACTTTGCTCAGGACCAGCTTTTATATTCATTTTAAACTGTAACTAAAAACAAATGAATTACGACACATTTCCAAGTGAACAATTTCTCATAAAATTCATAGAATTCATATACATAATTCGTATAATTTATATCTCATATAACTTTTGTATATCATATGAAAAGAACATGACGAATAATTTAAAAATTTTATTCTATTTGGTTGTGAAATTATATCTCTGTTTTTGTACCACAGTAAACTATTCAAAAATACCCATTATCACAATATTAGATATAGTTTCGGTTGATCATACTTTACTTATTCTTGACCTTAAAAAGTTCTATTTTTATAACCACTTTAGTCATTAATTGTAAATAAGTGACTTTTAAAAAAAATGGTTATAGAAAGAACGTCTTCAAGATACTGATATAAAAACATTATTTATTTCTAAGATACTATTAAAGAAGAGTTTTTCCTTGTTTTGAAAAAATATATCGTGAATTGCTTTTGAAAGGTGGTACAAAAAGAACATGGTGGAAATGAAACTGTACGAAAAGTTACCATAGGAGTAATTTTAAGACGACACTAGACAACGAGTTCTATCGATATCAAGAGCAATCCCTAGTGACAGCTGGGCTAGAGAAACAAAGGACGGTGAGAGAGCGAGCCAGGATCTGGCACTGGTGCAACGCTAAGAGAAAAAAAATAATCTTCCCCTTGAGTGAACTGAACGCTATTCTGCTTGAATTCTCATCCCTAGATACTAAGCTTCATTCGATACGTCTTATAGTTGTTCATAAAATATTTAAAGGAAACGTTCGAGCACAGATTCGTTTTTGAGAAAAATCGACTCCATCAAATGTCGTAATATCGATAGTATCGACAAGCATCCTGGCTTTTGCAGATGTGTGAGACGCGATTAAACGATATCTATAGCGCGGAGGGGAAAATGTTTCAGGAAACTTTGTAATTGTTCCTCTTTTGTTTGAACTTCAGTGACAACGCACAGAAATAGAATTTTTTTCAAAACACAAGTCCAACTGGTCGTGGTTGTTTATTCTCGTTCTGGGTGAATGTTCTTTTTAACCTCAAACTTTAGTGCAGACTGAATGATCGAAATCGACTTTCTTAAAAATTTCTTTGTATTCTTTCAACTGTTCGTTTAACTTGATTATCTGGATCTTCTACAATTAAGTATTAATTAATAGTATCAGTGAATTGACAAGTGACAGTTATAGGTTATAGGCTTCTATATATTTTGCAAAAATTCACAAATTTATGTTGTACAAGACATGTCAAATTAAAATTTATGTATTATATAATTAGTAAAATTCATTTGTGAGTTTTTGATTCATTATCAAACTTACTACTTTTATGGAAACAACATTTATTAATGCTAGTAACTTTTAACCTGCCACTTATTTTTGTGAATATTATTTTACTGTTTGTAGAATTCTTTCGACTGCACCCTGTAATTTAAATCAGTTATAATAGTAGATTGTTTAAGATGGTCGATATAATGGTCGATAGGTAATCGATAAACGCTTGTGACGCCACAGTATATCAAGCTCGACTATATAATTATGGCAGACAGGATACGTGGATAAGCTGACGCCGCAGATATCATATAAACCTATTTCCGTGTGAAAACAAAGGAAATTAGCTGCTACCAAGCGTCTCGATTCCACGTAATTGAAGAGTTTAAATGGCAAATGATGTAAGTCTTGAAGAAGAAAGCTATTGTAAATACCATACTCGATACTAGACTTAATTATGTTGGAACTATTGACGAGTAAAGTATAAATACTGTAAATGATATATGGAATAATTCATTTTAATTTCTAAAATTATTGCAAGACACAGTTAAAGTTGTAAGTGTCAGTTTATTTATCTAGTTATTTATTTATTGAATTTCGAAAGTTCATAACTTCTTTCATTACATACATCAATATTAGAATTAATATTTGCACTCTTAAACATAATTTGTAGAATGATTTATAATTTCATGCTTTTCTCTTGCAATTAATATGAGGGACCTAAAATTTTACATAATGTGATCAATATGAGGGATGTATAATTTATAATAAATCGAACAAGCGTTAATTTTATATCGACACAGTTTTTATTTACCGAAAATCATCACTCGCGGCGCTTATATCGTTTATCGATTACAAAGAGTAAATCGAGTTCAATTGAATTCACCAATTGGCATTTAGGAAGAGAAGAACAACACTTCTAAGATTGGATATAATTCGAAGATATCGCAGCAATTTCCAGCGATTCGACTGATTTAACTTTATCTAACCTGGAAACAGTGGCATTTTGGAAGTTGGATCGATTTGAAAGAGGTTGTATTCGAAAGACGCTTTAGCCTTAGAAATCAATGGCAAACAAACGTTGCGTTATTGGAACCTACGGATCGAAAGACTGATGAAGCTTGCAACGTGATTGGCGTTGTTTTGAATCCGTTGTTGAGTTTTCGAGTGCAATCCACGGCCGATCTTCCCGAGATCCAGAGTATCGAACCGTACGGTACGTATCGTAGCTTTTTTCCGATTGGAAACACCGTATTTTCCCTGTATTTCGCTACCACGTGATGTGGAATGGTAGGATTCGTCGTCTGACATGGTAAAATTTGGAATTTGTGAGGTTAGGAATTAAAATTTTTTCATCGAAAGAATCATACTGTTTGATAAAGTTTAATTTCGACTTTAGTTTCTATTTTTCAAACTGAACATACAAATAAAATTTGTATTTTTTAAATTATATTTAGGCAATACAATTTTTATTATGTTGAATACAATTCTATCACCTATATACAAATTATACATGTATATGTATATATGTTTCAATAGTTACTGAAACAATTGCAAGATAAGGAATTGAAACTTAATAAAAACTTTGTTTTTTCTTTTTCTCCTAGTAACTTCTATGAAGTCTAGGCCTCTAAATACAGATTCTATACATTGCTACTTACTTACATAGTTACTAGAATAAACATAAATCAAGATTATAAATACTTTTTCTTTTTTTGTTATTTTAGTAATATTTTCCTTCAAGTCTTTAGACTTTAGTTACTTTAACATCACTCTGTATTACTATAATTTTAAAATTATTCGCATGATCTACCCATATTCCCATGGTCCGATCGATCGAGAATAAAGGACAGGAGCCGGGAATCTTCGTTTTTCGTTTGTTCCACGCATGACAAGCGTTAAAACACGGCACAACATCGTAGCATGTGCGCAGGATTTCATTGTCAATCAAATGCTTCCAACCCAATTATTCTCATCTTTCGGAAAGCTCAAGGATCCCGAGGACGTCCGCGGGCATTGTTACGCGACCAATCGCGTCATGGCAACGATCTCCTCTCGTGGGCCGCTGTTTCGAGTAAATACGACTCCACGGATCCATAAAGATAACTCGCAGCGATTTATTGCCAGCGACATGAAAACGCAATTTTATCTTTCACTGTTGGCAGCTCCACGTCCGCGTCCCCGTTCGACCAGAAAAATAGCTTGTGCTTTAATATTAATACGCTCAGGCATCAAGATATTTTTCACGATTTATCGTTTTATACTTGTTTATTCATGTACCTCGACTCGTCTTTTTCGACAAAATTATAATTTTTCAACTCTTCCACGCGCATAAGCAATACTATCTTTTCATAAGTTATTAATAGACTGCGGATATTTATGCAAATTTGTATCATAAACTACTAAGGCTAAAGAAATGTAACCTACGGAAGAATGATTTCTTTAAATATTGTACTTTGAATATTCTATCTAGTTTTGCGTGTCACGTGTATTTAATGAACCCTTAAAGTTTTTACAAACTTATATCTGTCCAATTTGGTCGTCAATTAATTATAAACGCGTTTGTTTTCGATGTTGAAATCTATTATGTCCCCCTTGCATAAGCATCCAGAAAGCAACTTTCTTCTAATTAGAAAATAATTCGATTCTGAAGGAGTTAGATGTTTGGAAGAATATCAACTTTACAAAAATACAATTTTCAATGTTCTTTCATTGCAGCACTTAAGGAGTATACCTTCGACCTTCACCAAGACTGCACGTGTCTCCTCTCAAATCACATGCAGAACAGAATCTAACCAATCATCGAGCTTCACCTGCCATCGAGAACCAACAATTGCGATAAAGGAAAGAACGCGAGGACGCCAGAATCGGCCGACGAAGATGTGATCGAGAATTCCTCTTGGACTACGTCCCCCTGTCTAAGGGATGTCCTCCTCCGCGGGCACCAGCTGCACCGACGCCGAGGAGGACGCCGAGGATGTGGAGAACGAGGTGGCAGGTAGCGCGCAGTCGTCTAATTACTTGCCGTCGGGTTTCCGTGATAGCGCGCGCGATCACCTGGAAGGACTGCGGTTAGATGGGTCATCGATCGCGCGTCCACCAGCCGGGGACAGTTCCGCGAGCCCATCGACGTTGTCGTGGTCGGTGCCTCGATAAATCCGGATCATCGTCCTCCACCACCATCTTCTCCCCCATCTTCCTGTCTTCTTTACGGTCGTCGATCGACGTTTGTTCATCGGCGACGAAGAGTCAAAGGTCTCCACTTCCTCCGTCGCGAGTCGTATCCACGGTGGATGCGGAGCTGGAGCACGTACCAAGCTGGAGGAGGTATAGGAACGCTGATCGTTGGAGCAACGGAGGATCATTCGCGTTCAGGTGACGACAGAGACGTCTAGGTTACTGCCAGGTGGATCCTGAAATCGTCCAAGATCTGTCCTGGATAATTCGCGTTATTATTTTTAGTTTCTTACATATTTTCCTTTTAGTTTCTCGTAGTCCGGTTTGGCCCGAGTGTTCTGTATTATATACACGTAGAGAGAAACTGTTGGGTGTTGTGTCGGAGAATCGAGAAGCTTCTATCGGTCTGGCCGGTCCCAGCTGTGGAAGGTCAGAGGACTGCGAGATCGGAAGTTCGGACGAACGTTTCCGGCCACTGTCACGCTATAGAACGTGTGAACTATCTCGCCGGAGGATTTACACGGACGTGTACGGGACAATTGGTCGAGCGTGTTGCTACAGCGTGTTTGGAAAGGCGTATATCAGGTCGCGGCGGTTGTGCTCGTTTGGACCGGTTCCAGGCGGACGTGAAACCGTCGACAGGTGATTCGGGCGATACCACAATGGTGAACTACCCTCGAGTCATGACATTCAGTTAGTGAACGTGCAGCTTGTTGTCGCGCGTGTGCATCTATGCAGCTGTAAGAAAGTATTAAGAAAGAATAGAAGAGAAGAGGAAGGATCGAGAGAAGAAGGCTGGACATGCGGCGAGGAAGACAGCACGTAATCGTCGTAGCTAGAGGCTGGACGAGGTCCTGATAGCCGCAGCGACCAGGATCCGGGATCATCCAAGGAAGAAAGGATGCCAGGGGGGCGCAGGGGCCTGGTCGCCCCGCAAAACACATTCCTCGAGAACATCATTAGACGGAGCAGCAGTCAACGTGAGTACGACACACCACTTTGATTGGTTTCCTTTTCCTATTAATCGTTTTGTCGAATATACCTGTGTACACGTAACTAGAATATGTATAA
Source organism: Bombus terrestris (assembly GCF_910591885.1). NCBI lineage: Eukaryota > Metazoa > Arthropoda > Insecta > Hymenoptera > Apidae > Bombus > Bombus terrestris. The sequence goes on along the minus strand of NC_063279.1, from coordinate 7,526,162 downwards.
TATGCGAATGAATATAAAATACACAAGGTGAAGAATTCGTTCTATCGCATTGGTTGGCAGAGTTAAAGAATACCTACTATGAATGGTTCTATCGCATCGATTAAAAGAAAGAGAACAAAGAAGCGCTATATTTGATTGATTATTCTTACAAGTAGCGGATCATCAAATCAAATGAAACTGATATAAAAGACGATGCTCTAATTGTTTCGAGGAAACTCCAGATTTTCACGCTTCTAGCGAATAGATAATAGCTGCAAGAAAGTGTAAAGTGAGTTTCTTTGTACCATTATCGTAGCTGTAAACATTCGAGTCTCTTTTTAGCAGCGCTGCAGTAAAGTGCGATATTTCGCATAAGAAAACACAGCAAACAAGAAACGCAGTAACCGTATCATAAAGTATTCTCTTAAGCCGTAAAAGCCTTTGTTTCCTGGTATTTATTTGCCACGAATTGTTCCTTTGAAACATACTTCTCTCTTCATAATTGGCCAGCAATATACGTTTCAATTAAATTTTTTGATAATGTCTGGAAAAATATGAAGCCGTATAGATATCATCCCCGGTATGCATATGACCTTTTATTCTTCTCATAAATTTCTCATATTGGTCAAGTGCAGTAATACGAAAGAGAAACAGAAAAAAGGGGATAAATTGATTCTTAAGACCAATTTCGCGACTATTCGCGGGATTTTAGTGCGTGCTCTTTCGCATTCCCTTCACCCTCTTCCCTCTGTTTCGCCGTCGTGGAAATATAGGTCAAGCTAATAACTTTACGTAACCGCGGCAAGTGTGCAGAGATAAAAGTTGCCCCCTCGTATAACGAGATTACTCGCGATGACCATGATAGATTCTGCTTCGTTACACGATTTAACCCTTTCGCTATACCTATAGCAGTCGAAGAGCGGACACGCTAGAGGCTAACGTTACTTGAATCGCACCTTGTTGTTTACAGATACAACGTACATGAGTTACACGCAGAAAAGGATTTTAAGCTTGCACGGCTCGGGTTTATATCGTTGATGCAATTTGAGGCTTCCTCATCTAAGCCTCTGTGTTCAATAGAAATTACGTTCTGACGTTTTGCTATTGCAGGAGAATCGGTCTGTCGCTGCAGCAAATAGTAGGTCTGTTACTACAGTAGTATAAGTCTGTCTGCACGGTAGAATACTGGACGCGCTTTACTCGTAATGTATGTTATTCGTTCGTTTAAATGGACTTCACCAATTCTCCTCCCAACGTATTACTTTTCGCTCGCACAATAGTTCACGCTCAAATAAACGAATTCAATCGGTAGAAGTTCAATTAAACGGGTATCAACTAAAATTTCGTTTCAATAAATGGATTTTACTATATTCTACTATATAGTACAGTCTTATGCTATATAGATACGTATATCGAGTAATGGAATTTTATCTCTATTAGATACCAGTGTACCATTCTGTTAGCGAAGATGCGCTAGTCGCAGCGACCATGAAATGTTCCAGTATTCTAATTTCTCTTGGACACGTCTGGCGATCTCAAATTGTAAGAACGAACTGTAAGATTCCTTGGATTTGAAGATATCGAACATTCCACTGCCTTGCGCTATAAGTTCTACTGCTTGCGAAAAGAAATTCGATGAATGATAGGCCGAGGATATTTATGGATTTATAAGAAGGTCGAGTAACAAGCGTGTTACCAGAAATTAAAATATAGCGACAGTATTAAATATTAACGCGAACGCGAAGAAGCATAAAAGTAGAGCAGGAGCTTTTTGATGAATGATAGTAGTTATTGCTATAGAGAAATGGTCGAATAGTAACGTGTACCTGTAGGAAAAAATTCCTCCTTCACGCGATGAAAAAATGTCATTCTCGTGCGATTCATTTACAAATGGTCGGCGATATCGGCCGTGTTGCCCTCTTTACCATCTCGCCGACAGATATTTAATTAATATAATTGGATGAGCGAGCGTGTATTTCACGATATCGTCCCCCCGCGTCTTTTATCGCGTTTGTCTGGATTCGCGGCGCACGTGCGAAGTAACGCGGCCGAGCAGCTTGGTAACGAGCTGAGCTTTAATTGGCCTTCCCCGTTTCTGGCTTAAGTGCGCTAAAACGAACGTTGTTTGACGCACGGAGATACACGGTCGCGCAAAAGTAACGTCTGTAACACCGCGCGTCCTTCGGAGTTTCTTCGAAGCCTGGAAAACTGCTTGTTAGGTAAAATAGCAAAGAGCGTAAGCAGCGTAAGCTGGCTAATTATCTTCGTTAACGAATATTTTATTAAAGATCCTACGACAGCGTTGAATCTCACATCGTTGTATGGTACTTTTGTGCGCTCCTGTATTTTCGAACTCAAAGCGATTAAATTCGATTACACGGTAAACTGAGCCGAGCGGAAGTTACCGAAAATAGGGTGAGATTAAAAGCCATCAGAGATGAGTTGAGAAAATAGGAAATTATTAGAGAAGAGGAATCGATAGAGAAATTATTTCGCAAAGAGAAATCAATCCGTAAGTTACATTTATACTGTTCACGTTTTTAATGTGTACATGGATTCGATTGGATCATGGTTATCGAAAGCCGAAATAGAGGCGAAAGTGGAATTAAGACGAATGGAAAAAATAGGAAAATTATAGAGAATCGAACATTTTAGGTCACATTAGGAACAGAGAAACAGCCCCGCACAAAATTCAACCATATCTAAGAGGTTAAAACCAGACACCCTGTATATCATACGAACATCGTGAAAACGTAAAATTGAAGATTCTATTATACCAGCAAAATTAGTATCATTTCAAACAGCGAAACGATATCAGGCAATATTGGTCCAACACGCGAGACCAGTGCAGCACGACTTCTGTGTATGTGTGTGTAATATTTGAATACGAATTCATGCACGTTACACGGTCGAATAAATTATACCATCCTGTGGTGAACGATTATTCCATCTCAGGACGTGTTCTCTCGTTATACATACTGTATCTTGTTATACATAATTTGATTGAGGTTGCAGGATAGGCGCGCCTCTATCCCCCTGTGAATCTTGGGAATCCGACGTACTCTAGTTAATGGGTCAATGCCGCCCACACTTGGTTTCACCCTTTTGCAACAGCCTATTCATCGTCAGTGACCTTTGACCAACGCCGACAGGCCGTGGCCGACCGTTTTTCGTTGTTATCGCGGCTCGAGCACACTCTCGATCAGAGATTCGCTCGAGACGATGCCTTTTCCACTAATATTCGATGAATACGAGGAAACGGTTGCTCGTAGTCGACCATTAGAATGGATTCGAAGGATCGATTCGTCAACACGTTGACCACGCTACGCGAAATTTATATACAGTGACTGCTATCAATAGACGGTGGATTTTTATAGAAACTCATATTTTTTGAGGACATGATTGGAAGAGTAGAGCCTCGATAGAAAATTGTTTTATCTGTCGAGCGTTAGAGCAAACGCTATACTTTGGATATTTTGTATATTCTTTTGTATCAGAGATGTTATGTATATAAATATTGCATGTATTATAAACGCATAAAAATTCGCCATCTACTTATTATAGCAATATGGGGACAACCAGATGTTCCGTATACTTGTTTATGATAGCGTTATTGAATTAACTGAATCATCGTTAATTAATTGTTTAATACGTCAAAACAGTTGTATAGTTGAAGTATAGATTTTATTTGTTTAATGTTACATTGCTTCTTTTTCTATGATAAGCCACAAACTTACATAATAGCTAAATTTAATATTATCATGGAAACATTTGTACAATGAGTAAGTTACATGAAATTCGCCAAAGCATATTGATTTTATATGTTTTAAGTGTATACATTGTCTATAGGACATATATTTTGTACGAAATTAATGTAACTTGCTCGTTGTTAAAATATCCCCGCAATTTCTTTATCATTTACTTTACTTACTTATCCTGCAAAAATCTATATATTATATATAGTATATTAAGTAAATAAAATCTATCTAAGTTCTCGTTAATTACAACAAGCACTTTAATTAATCATATCAAAATACGATTCGCGCAATATTAATAAACACAGCCATCTCAGGACACGTACAACATTTACATTTACATACATTTATTATTACATTTACAGTTATATTTCTTTCATAGAACACCGTCTTAATAAAAGCAATCTTCTTACACTTTCGTACAACCACTTTCGTACAAACACTTTCGCCACTATCTACCCATTCGCCATATCTACATTTCATTCCTAGAACATTGTCTTAATAAAAATAATCTTCCAACATATCCACGGGCTCTACCGAACAGTTTTAGCAATCTTCTCTGTAAACGACTATTATAAGTTGCCTTTAGGGTCTACCTTCGCAACTCTTTCTCGTTTAAGGAACAACGAGAGCAAACATAACGCGACTTCGCCTCATCAGGAACCTCAACGGCAACTGTAACCTTCTGAAATCGCGCCACGAGACGTCAGAGAACTTGAAACGCTGGAAATTCAACGCAGATTGCAAGTACTCTTCGAGTCCGCTGACAAACTGTCTGATTACTTTCGGCAGTGTAGAGAAGATAGGGAACACGAGCATTTATAACGAAGGAGCCCCAGAGGCTCGTTTCAGAGACCGTGCTGTTCTAAACGACTTTGGGTTACCGGAATTACAGTGGAACCGGTGTCCTGCTTTGGGAATTTTTGCCAGCTGGCTGCTGCAGTAGATTCCATATAGCATTCCGAACTTTCGATTTGGTATCGCGTTTCCTTTATTAGGTCGGTGCATACGACACGTCGTTTCTTCTGATGAAATTTTAACAGTGGCTTGCTTCTACGAATTACCGCTCCCTCCATCGAAATTGCTTCTGCACGATCCAATGCATTTTTCATCATTTCGTCTCATTAGCTTCGTCGTCCGATGTATCGGCTCCTTGCACAAGTTACGATACGTAGCTTTATTCCGCGTAAAGTTCTGTTCGCAGTTATTTATTACGAGTACGAAGCACGCCGATAGAAAAGGATAAAAAAGGAAAGAGGAAGAAACGGTATTTCCTTGGAGAGCGAACCGAGGAGGATTTATGAAGTTGCTGGCCAATGATGTTGGCAGCTACGGAGACGAACGTTGGAACTACTCGATTAGCAGAAATCACGGATTTTGCGCGATTATTCGAGACACACGATGGTAGTTTTAGTAAAATCAATGGGACGTAATTATATTTTCGTTGTACAGCTTTGTACCAAATCCTGCGACTATTGCGATTCCTCGTAGACGTTCGCTGATTCTTGCACGTGTTACGCAGTATGTGTTACGCAGCTGTTTACCTTGTTATTAATTCTGTTACGATTAATATAAGTATACATCAAGGCTGTGAACCTACAAAAAGGAAAGAAACGAAATTAGAAGAAATTCTTGGTGTTTTAATTGCAGTCATAATTTTAGTTATAGTCATTATCTAATAGGTCTGTCTGTGCAGTAGAATAGGTTCGTCATCTCAGTGGAACGAGTCTGTTCCTACAGTAGAATAGGTCATTGCTATTCAACTCTTATCTTGCTGTGATACATATAACTCGTTCTTGCAATAGGAGTTCGTTAATTGTCCTCGTTATTCCACGAGGAAGACATTGTTAACAATAATTATTATCGTTTTACAAGTTACCGAATGATTCTAATATTCCGGAACGTAAAAGATATCGTCTGAAAGAATTTTTTCCTCTAGAAGGGATCAATTTTTCTTAAAATACAATTGGCTAGATTACTATAATCTTCGAAAGATCGGATGGCCAGCAATTTATATAAAATCCCCGAGTTCGACGCTAAAAATATTTATTTCACTTCGGTGATCTCTGGCGAGAACTCCGAAAGCCGAAGTCTGTCCAACTTGAAGATTCGATATCCGATTCAGCTTCTCGCAAGCCATCGTGCAGCGTTTCGAGTCTTCCGGGAAACTTCCGAATATTCCCTGGAGCTGCAGATGCATCATCCTGACTTCCAACCTAACCCACCGGACGCTCGTGGCCCCGACGACTATTCTGAAACTAGAGACCGTGGCCCGTCAACGCGTTCGTCCTGAGCAGATGGGAAATCCGTCTCGAGAAACTGCTGACAAATCTGATCAGGAAACCGAACGACGACACGTAACGGGATCTTTCTGCTGTTTTATATATTACAGAGGTCGAGAAACTTTAGGAACACGATAGGCAGTCTCTTGATTGGACCTTCTGATATTTCGGAACTAGGGAATCCGATTTACGGTAATCAGTCGGACTTTTATTAGGAAGCGTAAAAATGCACGAAGTACGAATGTGCAAAATATACAGCGATTAAGTGGCGACGCTAGAATATCTGGAAAGATTCGGACGCGAAGAAATGTTTCAGAGGAAAGTTATATGGTATCCTGTGAGACGTTCTATACGTTTTTACGTCTGTAAAGGAAAACTTACGAAAGTCGGCGGGAGAGAATATACGATTGAAAATGAAGCTATCTATTGAAAGATTCTAACCTCTTCTTTGTAGACTGTTTCAAGGTCATTGAAGGATAAAACGAATCAAATGGATAGAAGTACAGCGTATTTCCCTTCCATACCATACGACTTTTGTCTGAAACATTTTTTCACATCGTTCGTATTTGTTCAGACATTTGGGCGTTTCCAGTTAGCACTAACCTTACCAGGCCTGGTCGAATTACCAGGTTCAAAATTTAATTAAAGTTGTATATTCGTCGTTATTTCCTTTGTTCGTCCAATTTTATGTAGATTCTTATATTATCCGATTAACAATTTTTGGTAATGTAAGGATTTACATAAAGTTAGACGAACAAATGAAATAACGACGAATGTAGAATTTTTAATTAAATTTTCAAACCGGTCATTTGACTGGGCTTGGTAAGGTTACTGTTAAACAGGATATACCATATATTTTTGGTAATTATGTATAAAAGAGGACTTGAAAGCCCGAATGATCTTTATCTTGAAATATGCTGTAGAGGGGAAGTTACTTATTTGAGTAACACGCACTTTGTTCGAGGCGTGGGACGATCGAGTTGAAAAGTTAGGTTAGGTTACATGTTTCGGGGGATCTGGAGGGCTCGGTCCGCAATAACCTGACTTGACCTAACCATACCGCTATTAGGATCGCAATCCTATGCAAATAAGTATGGAATTTCATTTCCAACCACTTATATCGGAGTAAATGTAATCTAACAAAGCATGTACCAATTTCTTTTCGCCATAACCTTCGACCTTCGAAATCGTCCCACGTTCTTGGACAAAGTGCATGTTACTCAGGATCCTCCCCTCCACGACATATCTGAAATTCAATAAATTTGGAGTTGAGTTCCTCCGTGCATAATCAGCGTATCTTTATTTATTATTCGCAATCCTTTTGCCTTGCGGCTTAACCAGTTAGCCGTTTCTGACGAGTATACTCGTCATCGCTTACTTTTTGCCACGCATTTCAGATACACGCTTTTCCATCAGAACCCCGTCCCCGATCTTCTCCGCTTTCCTTCTTCTTTTTTCCCCGTCTCCTCCATGACCTTCCCCATTGCCTCCAGACTGCCTTCCCTTCGACACTCAGAAATTCTTCAATCGCCAATACCCCTCTGCTATCCTGACGTTCCCTCAGAACGTTGGAGACGAGGGTCGTGTAGAAAGTAATACGCGTATAAATCGACGAACGCGCTCATAGAAGGTCACCAAGCCTCGTTCATACGTTGACATAAATCGTATGAAACTTCGTGTTTATATAACCCGCACCGTGGAAGTTTCATGCGTTTAACACGTTCACGACGAGCCGAACCACCGGTGGTACATTCGTATCTTCCCCAAGGGACATCATGCGCCGCCGGTGGTACACGAAATATCGCCGCGGCATAGCGATTCAAAAACCGATTACTGTAATTAACAAATTTCTTCGCGTCCTTATTCATTGGGTAATTTTTAAGTAATTTGGGCGACACGAAAGATCATATCGGGAAGTTTTTCGCAGAAAAACCTGAGAGGTTATGGAAGGATAGGACATTCGAGTTGCGTGAAACATATAGAAAGGTTATGAAACAAAATGGCACCCATATAATTCGATAAATGTATATCGAATGGAAATGTAAATCGGAACTAACTTCCAATAGTTATTGCAATATTTAGTATCTTCTATTCTTTTATTTAATTTCATAGAAATATGAGTATGCGTAATATAAATATCCTTATAGGACTTTTATTGTTATATTATCGTATCTGGCAGCTAAAACAGATGCTTAGGCTCAACTTCCCTATTTTCCTTTATAAAAATCTGTAAAATAGGTCTGGATAAATGAGATAATACTATCGTAAATCGTATCTTTAGCGAGACTAACTGCTTGTAAGGGGGTTGTTTAGCGTTTAATAAGCTATGAGGCGGTGAAAAAATATTTCTGTCAATGTGGCGTTAGATCGATGTCGTAACATTAGCTCGGTACATTATCCCAATGGATTTTTGATGAACCACTGCAATAGCGTGACATGATTCGATTCAGGAATACGCGTCGTGATTCGTCGAATCATTGGCTGTAGCGTTTCAAGAGCTTCGAATAGGCTGATAAAGTGGTCGAATCTATTACATTCGTTCGATCGGTTATCCATTAGGAAACCCTCAACAACTTTTGTTATCTTTTATTAAATAGCATCGGAGTTATTAATATCGATATTGTTAATTGTTTATTGATATCGTTAATTGTAATATCAGTGTCAGAAACACTGGAACAATTTAATTCGTAACTAGGTCTCGATCGAACACAGAGATATAATAAATAATACATAGATGATAGTATAATTAAAGCGACAGAAATGATATAATTTAAATAAAAAGTTGTAGGGATGATCTTGTTAATCCACAAGTGTAAGTAGTTAGTTTCGTAATTTATACGAAGCGAATGAAAAAAGTTTCGATCATATTTGCGTAGATACACCGATGAACGTTTAGATTAGGTTGATCTATGTAGGAAGTGCAACTTCAATATCCAGTTTGTTTAGAGTTTGTTCAATATAGTGAAAGTTATCTTACAGTTCGACTATACACATAGTCATTATTATCTTATCATCTAAAAATCTTCTTTGCCACTCAGCATACCTACACAATAAAGGGATTCGATTTAATAGCGAAAGATGAAGATTCAGTAGATAAAATCTTCACAGTATCGACGCCTGTGGCTCTTGAGTTTCGTCGTTGTTCCAACAAATCAGCAAGATATCCAACTCTAAAGACCTCATCTGCTGAATCTTTCTCTTTTGCTCTTACAAATCCCTAGTTTCTGAGTCATCATCCTTGCATTTTCTATCGATACAGTTCTCATGTACAGTTCAGATGAATCACAAAAATTCACTATGCGGAAGCAGCTGTGTAACAGTTGAGATCGTTCAAGCTAGTTTCCTCTGAAATCCTGACATTTTTAATTATGTTGTTGTAGAAAATTGACGTTTCACGACGTACACTTTATTACTTCGTCGTAACAAATAAAAAGTTTGTCCGCAACTTGGCATCTCCGAATGGTAAATTCAAGTTGATGGGAAAACACGAAGATTGATTGAGGTTGGGCTAACATCTCGTCAGCGTTTCAATATTTTCTGCCGTGGCAAAGGAGCGAAGCGTAAACCGCGCCACTTTCCCTCTCGTTCGCTCTTCTCTTCCGCTTCTTATGCACAGGTTGTTACGTTCTCAATTCAAACGCGCCGAGAATGAATTAACCAGCGGCGAGGGTTCGTGAAGAGGACCGGCAGTCACGTACGCTCGCCCGCCTGTTTTTCGTCCTCCTGAAAAATGGCGAAATAAATTCGCCGACTCGCCAGCACGTGTTACCTGGAGCTGACTTCTTCGGGCAATTGCCTGTTAACCCTTTAACAATGTCGTTAAACAACGGCCAACCATCGAGAAGAGAGCTCTTCCAGGAAGAGGAAAATCAAGTTATACCATAGCGGTGGCTAAACTGCGGCTCTTTCTCAATTTTACTCAGACTTTTTGTAATTTTCCTAGTACCCGCAGAATTATTTTCTCCTGTAAAGATCCACAGTTAGTCAACTTATTTAGAAGATAAGCTATAAGGTGTAAGGTATAAGGAAAATCTAGTTTAGGGTAAACCCAATTGAAGGTGTTTTGCAGAAGGCATTGCAAGTGCAAAAATGAAATAGTTTTGTGTTTTTATCTAAATAAAGATTCACAGTTAGTCAACTTATTTAGAAGATGAGCTATAAGGTGCAAGGTATAAGGAAAATCTAGTTTAGGGTAAACCCAATTGAAGATGTTTTGCAGAAGGCATTGCAAGTGCAAAAATGAAATAGTTTTGTGCTTTTATCTAAATAAAGATCCACAGTTAGTCAACTTATCTATAAAATAAGTTATAAGGTGTAAGATATAAGGAAAACCTGAAGATGTTTTGCAGAAGACATTGCAAGTGCAAAAATGAAATAGTTTTGTGCTTTTATCTAAATAAAGATCCACAGTTAGTCAACTTATTTATAAAATAAGCTATAAGGGAAACCTAGTTTATGGTAAACCCAATTGAAGATGTTTTATAGGCAGCATTGCAAGAGCAAAACTGAAAGAGTGTTGTGCTTTTATCTAGTGATATTCTATGTGTCAATGGGGATACCATAGTGTAGAATCAAAGAGCAATTTTCATTGGTGAATAGTTATGAATATTGTTAAAAGATGACACTAAAAGATTGTACGTTGAACATCGCCTCTGTATGAAGCAATGTGAGTGGCGTTAAGCGATAGCTATTTTTCTCTATCTTATCATTAATTTTGCGGCAATTTTTGCCTGGAACATTGTAAAATATACTTTTGTAATGAAAGTAGAAAGAACATCTGGGAAGAATATATTTTGTACTTTTTGTACAAGTTGTTTTGGGGACAAACGGTATTGGTACTTGCAGTACTTCCAAATTTAGATGACTGGCTCATTCAGTTTTCTCTGCGACTGAGAGAGGGCGCGTACATTTCCTACAATACGAATCCAATCCCTTTTCCGATGACTTTCCATTACATTGGCGAGAGAAATAGAAAATTCTACGATGCATTAGGATTTTATATACGTTTTAGATCTTGTAAAAACGAAAACAACTAGAATTTAGAAAATAATTTAAAATTGAGGATTTTTAAAAAGTTGGACCTTTGACACCTACAGTGTCGTCTACGGAGATGGCTATAAATATTAGCTTGTCCGAAAAGTTTCTTTCGTTTTATAAGATGATAATAGATAATCAAAAACAATTTCTGTTTTATATTATTTTATTGAATTAAGTATGATCCATTTCGTTCTATTTCTATTATTACGTTTGTACATTCAATTCAATAAACTAATATAAAACAAAAAACATTGTGCATCTATTATTTCCTTATAAAACGAAAGAAACTTCTCGGACAACCTAATAGCTAGCAGGTAACTATAATTTACTTCGATTATATTATAGTTATCTATTTATAGTAAACTTAATTTCTCAGAAGATAAAGATATTCTCAGAATTATCTTTTTATTTGCAGCTATTCCAATTGGTAAACTTATTTATGACAAACCTAATTTCTTATATTCTAAATTTTTCTTTTTCTTTTATTTAATTTATATTTTACAATTTATCCAGCTGGACATTCGGTAAATTTGTCTAGTTTTATTACTAATTAACATATGGACGTCTACCCCCAGCGGGATACTATCTTCCAGTTTGTCTATTTTATTTCTTTAGTGTTATATTCTAAATATTTCTTTCAGAAATATTTTTATAGTTCTTCATCCAATGGAACGATATTTTCTCTCCTATATTTGCATGAAAGTGCACACTTACTTACTAAGCTTACTTATGACAAACCTAATTTCTAGTTACCTATTTATAACGAACTTAGCTCCTCGGGAAGATGTTTATGGCACCTATCATACAGTAATTTTACCATATACGATATAAATAACTATACATAGCAATAAACTATACATACGTATACGTATGATGTATAAATAAGAAACAAAAAATAAGAACTCTCACACAGTCTCTGACACGCAATATATTTGCTGTCATTGTATAACAAAGTTTGCCCATCACTGTACTATATCACTGTACTGTATGTGCGCTTTGTTTCACTCTTTTGTTTCTTTTCTCTACTTTCTTCTATTTCCTTTGTTGTTTCTTTTTTATTCGCCGTTCCTTTTTCTTCACGTTTTTCGTTTTCCTTCTTTGGCGAAGTCAAAAGTCAAGGTGGAGACACTGGATGGAACGCGTTAATCCAGCATTGAAGGAAAATCAGGCTTACGGAACGAGTGGAGAACAATTAATTGGCCGGATATTTCATCGAAGAACGATCCGGTTCGATCGTCGAAAGGAAATTTCCTGTCAACCTGAACGACGTTAATTTTCAACGAGAATTAAACACGTTTGAGGTTCTTCGGCTGTTCAGCATCTTTCTCTTTCCCGTAGCTGTAATTCTATCGTTTAATCGTTCAGTTTCTGTCAGAAGATTCTCGAGATCAGAGAAGATTCTCAAAATTGGAATTGACATAGTTAAAATTAGAATAGTAATCAATCATTCCTAATTTTTCGTTTAAAAATTATACGTTGTTATTTAAAAATCAGGAATAATTAAGATACGCGAAAAGATAATTAAAAGATACTGCAAGATTTTGATAATTTGAATTTACATATTTAACAAATATTTGAAAAATATTTAATAAACGTAAATTCCAAATATCAAAAAATATTCATATTCTAAAAATGGAAAGTCAATGAGAACATATCAATTTTATAGATACAATCGATTTCAAATTGATTCTTCCAAGTATCAACATCGTTTTGCATTTATATTCACCGGATTCTTTTGTTTAGAAATGGCTTCCGTACGTCTGAAAAATAAAAAAAGTTTCATATAAATTATCTGTTCATATAAAGCAGCTAGAAAAATTTGCCGAATATCCAGACAAATTGTAAAATACAAATTAGATAATAAAAAAAAAATAAACATATAAAGTATATATTGTCTTACGGATTTGGTTTCGCAGTTCGATAGACGTATGTTGTGTTTCTCGATTCTTCTTGCCGAACTGTTTACAAACAAAACTTGATATCCTTCGCCCAGTATTCCAGTCGAATTTTACAAACGCTATCTCGTATCGTCAGTATCTATGTACGTACGAGTCAGGAGAACAGTGCGGATTGAAATTATTGAAATACGTCGCGTTGTGTGTGAATAGCGTGAATTATTCCAATATGCGTTATTCCAATGAAGAAATAGCAGAGATGCGCCTGATGTGTGGGCTTGGCCAGCCTGTATTGAAATCCAAGGGAACCATTTCGAACATCTGTCATGAAAGGTAGTGCATAAAGTTAATTAAAAATCCGCTATAACTCGAAAACAAAGTCAAACAGAACGTATGTTTACATCAGAGTTGGGTATTATCCTAATCATTTGAATAAATATTCATCTAAGATAATTTATTGCAATAAATTCATACTGGTCGAATATTTTTGTTATTATTATTATTATTATTATTATTATTATTATTATTATTATTATTATTATTTTGTGGAATAATTGTTATGACGTAACAATTTCCTATATTTATCCGAATAACAATGATCGTAGATTTTTCGATTAATAATACGAACAATCGTTTGTTTCCACTCAATTTCTTACGAGTATTGTGTGTACAGATATCGGTGCAATTTATGCTGTTAATTTACCAGGTGAATAATTCACCAACGAACAACAAATATTCTAATGTGCCATTTGGAAGAATAAATATCTGCGTATAATATTTATATATAATTTTATCCGAATAAGTTACGCGATTCAATTTTTAGTCGGACAAATTCTTATTCGGATAAATATTTGTTCGATTGGATATCTCTTCATCGGTTGGCGAATAAAGTTTCATTCTTTACCTTCGTTCGTTATTCGAGTGAAACTTTGTCCAACGCTGGTTTATGCCAGCTTGGAATATTTCCTACTTATCCTGTGAGTCATCTACGATATACAGAGTGTCCCAGCATTCTTTTTTTTTATTATTACTTAATTTGTCCAGCTGGACATTCGGTAAATTTTTCTAGCTTAATTGCTAAATGACATATGGATGTTTACCCCCAGTAGGATACCATCTTCGAGTTTGACCTTTTTTATTTCTTTAATGAAGTTAGCGGGGTATTTTCTCTTTATAAGAGTTTTGCTCGCTTCCGCAGCCAGCTGCTTTGGATGTGTTGCCGTTCTTTCCTTGTATTTTTTTGCGTCCCTGTCGATTTCTTCTCTGACCGTTGGCATTTTTAAGTCTTCGCGTATATCCTCGTTTCTGACATATCATGGGACGTTGATTATTGTTCCGAGTATCTTCGATTGCAGCGCCTCTAGTTTATTTATGTGGCTCATTGCTGCTGTGCCTCATAGTGGTATTCCGTACGTGCAAATTGGTTTTATTATTGTTTCGTAAATTTTTAGTTTATTTTCCATGCTGAGTTTAGAGTTTCTACTAGTTAGCCAGTACATTTGTCTTCTCTTTATCCGTATTTTGTTTATAATTGATCTAGTATGTTGCTTCCATGTAAGTTGTGTGGCTGAGTGAGAGTCCCAGCATTAATGGCGCAACTTGGGCGAGATGATCGTACGCGAGAAGATAAGTCGAAAATATGGAAAAAATGTTGTTCGCTGCCGTAGGTTTACGAGCAATAACGAAGTACGTAATTCTTTAAGATTTGCTTTGTCAATGCAAAAATTGTTGAAGATGCTGGCTCCCATACCACATACACACAGATGTGCTCACCGAATTAAATTTTCGAAAGTAAAGTAATCCTCTTTTTTAATTGCGGAAGACTTGCGTTGTCTTGGGAATAAACTTCTCATTTTATAAGTAAGTTTCTAAATACATAAACGGATAAAGTAAATAGATACAAGTTTGTGTCGAGATCCGCTGAACCACGACATAGTCAAGTGCATGCGTGCAAGAGAAAATGAAATGAAAGAAAGAAATTCAATGTCGATTTTCTCGAAAACAAAGCCTCGAACGAACAAAATTTATTCCATAGAAATTTCCGATTTATCTTCTCATGTACAGTCACCATCTTCAGCTTGACCGTCAATACTGAGACACCCTATATGTGAAACGTCCAAAAAATAAAAAGTTGTCGCGTTAAAGTTATCAAGTTAATATTTAATTGGTTGACGATTTTCGTCGTCTTTATCGTTTCTACTTCCCTTCAAATTCTCTACAGTTCTTCGCTTGTGCCATTTTCACACGTCATTTCACCGTTCGATGACCCGATGGTTTAACGAAACCGCGAACTTTAAACGTAACAGCAGAGGAAACGTTTTCGCAGTGGAAAGATTTGTAGATACAATGGCTGGTACGAATCTTCCTGGCAATTTTGGGCTTCGAAGCACGATCAACCGATAAAAGCATTTGCTCTGACGTTATCTTTCTTTTTTGTTTAATATCAGGTCGACGAAATACGATATTAGCACGCGGAAACCTCGCTTGAAATTCTAGCTGATATCCGATATTTATCAAATTGTTAGAACTTTGTTGTTTGACGTCACGACCTAATAATATATTTCGCTAACTTTTTTCTGTCAGTTCAGAAACGTAAACCTGGCAAAAATGCACGAAACCTAAAAAAAAAAAAAAAATACCTGCCGAAACTACGTTAGCGTCTCGAAGGGGCTTACGTAAATGTTAGAACAGTTGTTCTCTGGAAATGAACGCTGATTTTAGCAGATTTTTCTGCCGTTGAAAGGTTCCTCCAGCTAAATTCAGACCGATAATTCTTTAACGCAGCAACTTCGCACAATTTCCACGTATTTTAAACGTCTAGGTATTTTTGTTCTCGATAGGGGAAAGTTTTTTGGGGAAAAAGTTGGAACGAAATTCCCTTAGTCCTGCGACATTAATCACGTTATTTGTACTGCAAAGTTTACAGCTATTAATCTTTTCTCCAGACCCCGTCCAAACGTTTCTTAGTATATTTAACGACTTTAAACTTCCGATTCGCAACCTTCGTTCATTTTATTCTTTCACAAGCTCTATGACTAATTTTCTTTTTACTATTTAATTTATTTGTACTTTACAATTTGTCCAGTTGGACATTCGGTAAATAATATGACTAATTGACACGAATAACACATCGACATATAACCTAAAAAACTTAGAAGCTAGCAAGTCGAGTCTCGTTAATGTAATGAAGTATTAATTATGAAAATGAAATTCCGCAACCCTCTGCCACAATATTTTTTGTACGTCCTTTGTAGTAGAATATTTCCAAAAGTAATAATTTAAATACTTTGAAAATTGCGTTTATATGTAATTTAGTATTTAATTGTAATTTGTAGTTGTAATTTGTGGAAAATTGAGTTTATCGTTCGAGACACTAACACATTGCTTATTATTAATATTATTATATGTACATGTACGATATTATTATTTTTCAATATTCCACATCTACAGTTACAGTTTCTTCTCTCAGATATGTTTCTATTTTTTCTTTTTTATTATTTAATTTATACTTTACAATTTATCCAGCTGGACATTTGGTAAATGTGTTTTTATTTTGACAATGTTTATCTCAACACAGTTACTTGCATGGAAGATTATTACACATTATAGCCATTATTATTATTATTATTATTAGACGAGTAAAAAGTAGCTCGTTTTACACATTAAACTACATCGTACACGGAGAAAAAACAAAGAACACAAAGACGCAAAGACGAAAAACCGAATATATTTAATTATCTGTTATATTAGGATAGTGTGCATTAACTAATTAAAAATAAAAAAAAAGAAATCTAAAAAAAACCATCGTGTTTCTTTATTAACGAAGCGGAAAAATAACGAGTCGCCAACGAGCGGAGAATGTAAAACTTCTAAAAAGCCTAGAAGCTAAAAATATTTCCTGAAACCAACCAGAGTGGCAGATCTACTCGTGGAAAGGTCAGACAGCAGAGATAAAATATTGCAGATGGAATCCGATTGCAACGGCGATTTCGATCGAAAGATCATCTTTCACGATGGACAAACGCGTTTTACGAGTGCCATTAGACGGATTATACGATGACGACGCTCTATAGATAAAGAAGGTTTGAAAACCGAAAAAAGGAAACAGTGTACGCGTTGCGCATACAACGGCTCCTCGAACTATTTGAACATTTACCACCGAGTGTTTTTACCACGTACGCTGTACGAAACTTATTGAAGTTTTCTGACCACCGTAACGAGATAGCATTATCGAGATTATGGTAGTCAAATTGGTGTAAAACTGGGGTAACTTACAAAGCAACGTAACTGACGCAACTGACGCAACTGAGCAAGGTACCTTAGTAATAAATAACAAATTATTGCTCAAATAATGAGAAAGATTGTCAGCGACAAAAAAACCGGTTAATAGGTTATCGGTCGATAAGCGTCGGCGACAAAATGCCGATTAATAAACTATCGGTCGGTAAGAGTCAACGACAAGAAACCGATTAATTGGCTATCGGTCGGTAAAATGTTAATACAGCTGGCAGTCGTCTTATATTTTATCGTTAGGGCTTCGCATTTTATGTCTATTTACCAAATGTCCAGTTGGACTAATTGTAAAGTACAAATTAAAAAATTAAAAAAAAAAATTTAGTTTTTCTTTCGATTTATTCTGGTTCGTTTTTGAAGTTTCCGCGCTGCGAGAATATGTAAGTGGAAAAGCATAGAGTGTAAGGATACAAGTGGCACGTTCTAAGGTCAAGTTTAAGTTGTAGATTTTGAATGTAAATGTTAAGTGCGAGAGACGCTGAGCTCGATGGTTGGAAAAGTAGATCGTAAGCATAAACTAAGGAGAAATGTAACTGGAAGACACAAGCCTTAACACAGACTGGCTAACATAGATAAAAGAATAGCGAATAATCGTTCAAATATTTTGATAATCTTTCGCCAAGTGCACGCTTCTAATAAATTTATTGTGTCTTCTATATATGTATTTTCAGATACATTCCAAATTTGATTTTATTTATTTTGTTTCGTTACTTAGTCGTGTTACTTTACATTACATGGCTTAGTTGCCAACCCAATAATAACAGGCACGTTTATCAACCACAAAGACGTATTCACGTTGACGTATTCCAACTTGGCTGAACGTTCGACCCCAGTTACGTCAAGAAGCAAACACTTAAAAGCAGAGAAACCCTGCTCCATCGAAACGTAAAAGGCGTAATAAAAATATGGGCAAGAAATGACGAAAGGGCTAAGGGAATGGGCTAAAGAAAACCGAGAGACAAATTCAATATGACGAAATAAAAAGTGTAAAGTAGAATGTAAGGCAGATAGAGACAAACGAAACTATGGGTAGCGTAGAATTTGAAAGGAACTACAAATGGAAATGGTGAAAAGCTATTAGCGAGGGGGAGATGTGACGATACAAAAAGACGGAACAAGCACTGGGAAGGAGAGGAGGAAAGGAAGTGCGAGGTTTGGGACCGGAAAGGACAGGAGAACCACGCTGCAGCTTATGCTTTCAGAATGCAAAAAACTGAAAAGATGAATGTTGAGCGTGAAGGATATAGCCGATGGTAGAGACAGAGAAGATGTAGCAAAATGGTAATTAGATTAATCTGTGGACGTCCTCGTCTCTTCTTAATCGCTATAAAGATATAACAAACGTTTTAGTCGAATTGCACCTTGAGCCTATCTTAAGGCCCGTGCACAGTAGCGTACTCGCTGCTAGGAATAAAGTTCGCTTTAGAATCGAGACAGAAGCCAAATATTCCTGGCATTGCGTTACTCCGATAAGAAGCAAATGTTTCAACAAGTTGATATCTGTTGGACGCTATTTGGAACAGTCACAACAGATAAGAAAGAGTTGGTCGTCGTGGCTTCGGTAAAAACGCAGCCTGAGGTTCTCGTAACGAGCGACGTTCGCCTACAGAACGAAGCAAATTAGCGAGCGATTTATTAAACGCAGCTGGTTTATCGAGAAAAGAACACGCATGGAACAAAGGGATGCCTGGAAGATTGATCGCTCGACGCTCGCGTTAATTATCATCGAGGCGTGATTGACGTTGCAGAGTAGCTCGGCGAGAGCACGTTAATGGGAAAATGAATTAATAAGCTGCCGGGGAGGACAAGAATCTCTCGGCGAACTCGCACAACCGCGTTAAGCGACTGCAAAGATACCCTAGTGGTCTCGTATAATCATAGTAATAATAATAATTTCCCTCTTCTTGTCACTTTATTATCTAAGGAGATATGGAAGGCCACATCATCCAATTTTTTTAACTTCGCACAGTGGTTCGCCAATGTTTCCCAAAACTCCACATCTTTTCTAAAATTTAGTTTTCTTAGTCGTCGAAGCCACTAAATATTGTTTATCGCTAAATCAATTTAGTTAGTTTTCTAGGAACATGGCTTGCGCAGATAATGCAGTGGGCTACAGATAGACCAGTTTTCGTAATTGTATAAATACCCATAGACCCATAGACATATTTATACTTAACCCTTGGCACTCGAGGACTTTTTAGGTCGAACGTAGCAGCTACTCCGGATGATTTAGCGTATACGTGACGTATACAGCTTACAGCTAGCGTAAAATGATTTTATATAGAAATTAACTTACGAAAACGTTATATTCTAATAATTTATCTATATTTACATTTTTGAAAATATCATTTTGTAATATTAATTTCTATATATTTTTTTTTTTTTTTGGATGATAATTCATAAAACATTCAGCAAGATGCATTCTTTAATATAATTGATCTTATTTTTCAATAGTTCAAAATCAAGTTCATCTTCATTTCAGCTAATTTTACAATTTTCACGAAAACCATTTTTTAAGGTTTTTAAATTATAATACTTTTGCCATGATCATCGAATCCGAACTAACGTTGGAGACGTTGTCAGAACCATAGTTTCGCAGAGATATGACATTAAATATTTTATCTCCATTTTAAAGTCTAACACTTTATGCTCCCTAACAAACAACACAAAGAACTAAGGAATCAATTTACGAACCAATATTGTACTCTTATCAATTGGAGATCAATTGGTTCAATTGGAGATGTCAAAATGTAGCATAAATAGAGACTGTCGCCTCTCGCTCGCCACTGGAGTTGCAGCACGGAACGCCGTGATGACAGAGCGCCTCTCGAGTCCAAAGTGTTAATCATTTTTTGACGTTTCGTGTCGACAAATTCTTCATTGTGGAAAGAGGACAACATATACCCTGCTCTCTTGTCACACCATTTTATTTTTAATAAAAGGCTTGAAGATGTACGATACTCGTCGTATGTACAATACGCGTTATGTATCTTACGCATAGCGACTATAGTCGCCCGTAGTACGTCAGTGACATTTTACGCAGAGTGACTGTAGTCGCCCGTAGTAGCGAAAGGATCAAAGGAGAGAGACGAATTAATCGACAGTCGTTAACTAAGAGTCGAGTTGTGAGGAGTGGAAAGTTGAGTTGGCCAGATGTTATGAGTTGTAAACTATTATTTGGTTGGCAATTAAATGATTGCGGATTTTGTCATTAGGTGGTATTGAAAAAATCCGCAATCACTTAGTTGCCAAGCTAATAATAGTTTACAACACATTTAATCACTTTCGTAATCGATCATGAAAATGGTGTAAGTGAAGAAGCTAAGAAATACGATCGCCTATCCTCGGTCGCTCGGTCTATTTACGTTACAGTAATCCGAAACCATGTTTACAAGGTGGCAGAAATGTAGATTTCCTGTCGTTTAAACAGGATTCAGTGCACGCGTCAAACGCAGAGCTTCGAGTGTTTCGAAACGAAAAATATCAAAAATATTAGTCGTCCCAGAAGTTTCTTTCGTTTTATCAGGAAGCTATTGTCTACATTCGAAGTTAGTTAAAAGTTGCTTTTACATTTATCAAGGGCACAGTTTTTGGTCTCTTGTTCGTCTCTACGTTGTTACTGTTTTTCTCAATTTTCAACTATTTGTATATGGTTGTCTAAGATTAAACACGGAAATCAGATTAAACTGTTTCGTTTCAAGCGTATTTTATACACTCGCAATAATTTCTAAACGTCGAAATACTTACGCACGTATACACAGAAGAAACGTTTATTTCTATTGCTATGCGTTGCTTGCTACGTGTTTCTTGTTTCTCTTCGACGTTTACCGCTGCAAACGGAAACAGCAACAACAAGCAGCAAGTTTCGTTAGCGACAACAGAAACTTGGAAGGAACACTGGTGGAATATCGGACAACAGAAAGCAGCAGCTTCGAACGTGAAACATCAGTAGAAAGTTGCTCGCCGTTACTTCAGTGAGGATGCGCCTTAACATTTTGACTGCCACGGTTTCTCCTGTGACGCCATGGTAGTTATTGGTGACTTTCTTACAATTGTAAAAATTCTATGAAAATTGACAGTTAGGGCATTTTGAATATAACCGATAAATAGAAGATATTTTGAAATAAAAAGTGCCCCATTGAATAATTAAACATTTTTATCAGAATATCAATAAAAAAAAGTGTTTACATCCATATCTTTGAAGGGTAATCTACGAATATTATCATAAACACAGCTTAGAAAATAATTGTAAATGCTGCTTTATAATTATATATATATAATTTAAGTTAGAAGTGTGCACATATCTTACTATTATAATACGTGTTTTTTTCCTTTCTTTTTAACTTTTTTTAGCTGATACGGTAATATTGCCGAGACATTGAGAAAGAGGTAGAATGTTCGACACGGCGCGTATGATAATACGATAATGGGCTTTTAGGAGTTGCACGTGGATCAATATTATTAATGGTAAAGTAAATACGCGAATTAGCAGTTAATTGTACTCGTAGGATTACGGGGAAACCGCGCCTTAAAGTACATAGATTGGGGAAATAATTTGATGCAGTGACAATGTTGTCGTCATTGATTGCACGGGAAATACAGGAAATAGGTGTGCGATCGTTGTCGAAGGTTGTTGTACAGTTTGCGCAGACGATGGCTCGATTGATCGATGGCTGCCACGGTTTTCAGGTATCCGATCGAAACGCAACATCGGTGACCTTTCCGCGGCACCGGATGCCGCGCGTATTCACCCTTTTCATCTCTTTGTGAGGCTCGCAGGAAATTTTCAATAGAGCCACATAATGCTTTATCGGCTCGATAGACTCGCAGGTATTTCTGGAATCCGTGGACAATTCTTTCTCCGTGGTTTAGACTCGTTTAACTCTTTCGTGATTAACCAATCGACTGCGGGATCTAGTTTTAGAAATCTGTCGTGCGATTAGGTCGTGGAGTGCGTGACATATGTATTGAGATGAGTGTAATTTTGTGTGCTAGACTAGATTAATTTACCAAATATCCAGCTGGATAAATTGTAAAGTACAAATTAAATAATAATAAAAAAAAAGGCTAGATTAGCCGCGCAGTAGTGACACGCATATATGAGTATGAGTGTGTGCAAGTATGTGCGTGCGCAGCGTCTCGTAAAACAGATGAATGCGACTGTTCTGTTAGTAGTGTGATAAAGAAGATGGTGAGACAGAAAGAGAGCTGAGACGCGTGCAATATGTATCTATGAATATCTTGTCAATCGCATATTAAATAAATCTGAAACTATTTTGATATCAATTCTAAGTATAATCTAAGTATTCCTATACATTTATTTCGGCGATTAAGATCCACAATTCTCAACAATATGTATACAAACGACAACGAGTATACTCGTCAGGCGTACAGAAACAAAGTTTTCATTTAACGTGTATACTCGTCAAATGCGATCAACGAATCTGATTAATGAAACGATACGTAAACGAAGGTAACTGTTAGACAGACTATTGGATTGTTATAATCTTTTACTACGTCGCTGGCTACACAAACGCCGCGTAAAGAATCACTTACGCTGCATAGAAACGGAATTTTGTTTATGACGAAACTGTTGTTTCCTCGCTATATAAACACCTTCTTCGTAATTCCAATACTACATTGCTTTTTTCTAAATACGATAAGATCCAACACGCAAGATAAGAAGCGGAGGAAAACGAGCAAATGTTTTCGTAATGTTCAGGATCTGTTGTTCTTTTTTTATTATTATTTGATTTCTACTTTACAATTTATCCAACTGAATATAAGGTCTGTTGTATTCGAGCACTTTCGAATTAATTTTTCACGCACTGTGCCGACATTGCGTCCCTCGTAAATTATTACGAGGTTTCTCGCTGGGAAATGTGCAAACACTCGCTCGCTTGTTGACAGTAGACAGCAGTTGTCGGTGAGAGGAGAGGAGAAACGGAGGGATGAAAGGGATGGAAAGGAGTACCATGAGATTTCGCGATACGCACGCGGCTGGTTCTCTCGTCTCGTGGTAATTCTCCGCGATTCTTCTACGAGTTTCAGTTCTTTTACCTCCTTCTTCCACTTTTCACTCGTTTTCAGTCGCTTTATACGCCGATACGAGACACACGTATGTACACACGTGTCCCGTGTACAGACTCGTACATAAGTTACCAGACACTTGCTAATTTTAGACGTAACCTTTAATCATAGATTCCTTGTGTTACGAAAGCATGATTATGAGAATAACCGAACAGTGGTTGCAGAAAACGCTATAGGCTGAAGCCAGACACCACGAAATTTTTTTTTTTTATTATTTAATTTGTACTTCACAATTTGTCCAGCTGGACATTTGGTAAATTTTTCTAGCTTAACACTTTACCGATCGATAGCCTATTAATAGGTTTTTTGTCGTTGACGCTTACCGCAGATAGCCTATTAATCGGCTTTTTGTTGCCAACAATCTTTCTCATTATCTAAGCAGTAATTTGTTATTTAGTACTAAGGTACCTTGCTCAGTTGCATTGCTTTGTAAGCTCCCACAGTTTTATATCAATTTGAAAAACTTACCGTTCGCGATGCACGAAAAGAATGGTATTCGAGAGTCTAAACCGAAACAGAGCTGGCGCCAAGGAGAATTTGCGCCTGAGCTGCCGGTCGGACGTGCGTATGCTGTTGAATCGGTAGCGGTCGGTAAAGTGTTAATTGCTAAATGACACGTGCATGGCTACCCGCAGTGGGACACCATCTTCGAGTTTGACTATTTTATTTCTTTGGTGAAGTCAGTGGGCTGTTTTCATTTTAGTCTTCTTTCTATGAGAGTTTTGCTCGCTTCAACAGCCAGCTGGTTTCGATCTGTTGTCGTTCTTTCCTTGTATTTTTCTGCGTACATGCCGATTCCACGAAAATTGGCCAATTTTGTTCTTCTATTGGAAAACGCTCTGTGTACCAATGAGAATACCGTAGAATTTTATAGCGTGGAATTTAAGCGTGAGCTCCCTTTCTATCGGTGGTAATAAACGATATTATCGATAATAATGCCAGAAGACGCAGATAAAGATACAAGTGCCGATAAACGTTAGTTGATTGTTTCTTCTTTATCGATGCCATTTGTCTAAACGAATGGAGCGTCGGATGTTCTTTGCAATTAAAGAAGTAACGACATGTACAGGATTTTTGAATGGATATACTTTTCTTTTCCGTGTAATTGGACTACATTAACCAGTTAGCTGTTTTCGACGAGTATACTCGTCACGAAGAAATGGCGATATTTCGCGGTATGACGAGCCCTGTCGGTAATAACACTCAAAGATAAAACAGTCATTTCCCTACAACTTAATGTTATAGTATAACAGCCACGCATAGTCTGTATCTGACAAGTATACTCGTCATCGCTCACATTTGCCCAGTTCCCAAAGTTTCCAAAGAGGTCGCAACAGCTAACTGGTTAATGCGTAAGTTTCCTGACTTCTTTACAACGTTTTTTACGACCACTTTACCATTATGATTAGAGACGTAATTACGATACTTGCAGATGTAATTAAAATATGAAAACTTGATACAGGCAATACTTCGCCATATCGGATCACTTAAAAAAGATACCGCCATAAATTGTAAACGTGATCATAATTTCGAGCAGAAGAATTTCAGAAAAATTTTACTATCGTAATCGATACATAAATCTAAGCAAAACTGGAAGATCTCCAAAAATGTAGTCAAAGTATCCAGCAATATCCAGTGACAGTTTGGTTAAACAATATTTGGATAATTTACCATTTATCCGATATTGGTATGTGTATAGAACGCGTGATATATAGCAGTTGGGAAAATGAAATTTTCGCACGTGGAAGTGGCGTGAAAGGGGAACGTGGTAGGCCGGTGCACGGGAATTTACATTTTCGAGCTGAACGGAGAAACTGAATTCGCTCTCAGGTTAAAGGGTAGCGAGCCTGGTTTCTCGTAACGGTTGTTTGTTAGAGCGGAGAATGTCGATTTTCGATAAAACCGAACGACCGGCTATCTGTTTTCCCTGTCGAATATTTGCTACGCTTTCCACGTCGATAAGAAGAACATGCAGCTTTTCTCCGCTCCTTTTTACCTCTCTGACTCATCTCACTTCTCTAGCGATAGTGTTTCATTTCTTTCTGTAAATGAGCTTGACACGTGGCGCTAAGTATTTTCTGGTATTCTTCTTCCGTCGTGCTTGGTTCAGTTGATTTCGTTTTTAAAGGGCCAGTGGAAAGTTGCGTGAGAAATGCAGCGCTGGTAAATGTGTTAGTAGACTGGATCGACGATGCTAGTAGGCTGGCATTAATGTCAATGGTATTGACATCGTTCGTAGTATCATAGCTACGTCATTGGTAGGGCTGTCGACTAGAAAATTAAAAGCACCGATTGTATATACAGGGTGCGACCGAACAACGTGTACAAGCGGCTACCAGGTGATTCCTTATGAAAAAATAAGAACGAAATATAATATTGGGTTGGCAACTAAGTGATTACGGATTTTGTCGTTAGGTGGTATCGACAAAAGCCGCAATCACTTAGTTGCCCGATAGATAAGAAAAGAATTAAATGTAATAAAAATTTTTCATTTGAGGCTTAGTTTACGAAAAAATCGAGTTTGAAAATTTATCAAGTATAGTGGAACACGATTGTATTCCGAATGATAGTGGAATATACATTGAAAAACCAAGGTAACTATAACACCGATAATCCACGAACGTCACTGACCACAAAATAGATTCAACACGTTTTTTCGCGGTCGCGTAACAATCGTCAACGGGTTAATCGATGACATCTATGGGCAAGGACGGACTAGTCGATTCGCGTGTGTTTAGAAGGACGTGCACGCAGCGTACAGGTCGGTGTACAATGCGGTAACAATAGTAACACTGTCAGCAACAGTAAAAGACAACAACTACCTCGTTACCTACGAAGGCGACTAACTATGAATACGATGAAGGCAAGTAACTATGAACAACTTGAAAGAATTTTACCCTCTAACCTGCTGATAACTATATTCAAGGCTCCGTAAATGCTCGAGCAAGATCCACATTGCACATGCAAATCGGTTTGCGTTAGGTTAGGTTAGGCTGAGATTCAACGCGACGTTTTCGCTATTGACTACGCTGTTTCTAAAGTTAGAGTAATTTGGATACTAGAGTGATATTCGAATCGTATTAAACAAGACGCCATGGATACGCGAATAACTTTTCGAACGATGTTGGATGCTAGTCGTGGTGTTTCTACAGACTTGTAAACTCGTAACAGGTATTCGAATGTTCCGTAGAATTCGTCTGAATTATTTTTGAATTATTCGTTTGAATCATAGAAGTTGTATTATAAATAAGAGGGAGCCACGGGTGAATGGCTTCTGGAAGGACGTTAGATGCCAGTCGTGGTGTTTCTGCAGGCTTGCAAACTCGTAAGAGATATTCGAATATTCTTTAAAATTCGTCTGGATTATTTTTGGATTATTCGTTTGAATCATAGAATTTGTATTATAAATAAAAGGGAGCCACGGGTGAATGGCTTCTGGGATGAAGTTAGATGCCAGTCGTGGTGTTTCTGCGGGCTTGCAAAATCGTAACAGGTATTCAAATGTTCTGTAGAATTCGTCTGAATTATTTTTGAATTATTCGTTTGAATCATAGAAGTTGTATTATAAATAAAAGGGAGCCACGGGTGAATGGCTTCTGGGATGAAGTTAGATGCCAGTCGTGGTGTTTCTGCAGGCTTGCAAAATCGTAACAGGTGTTCGAATATTCTTTAAAATTCGTCTGGATTATTTTTGGATTATTCGTTTGAATCATAGAAGTTGTATTATAAATAAGAGGGAGCCACGGGTGAATGGCTTCTGGAACGACGTTAGATGCCAGTCGTGGTGTTTCTGCAGGCTTGCAAAATCGTAACAGGTGTTCGAATATTCTTTAAAATTCGTCTGGATTATTTTTGGATTATTCGTTTGAATCATAGAAGTTGTATTATAAATAAGAGGGAGCCACGGGTGAATGGCTTCTGGAACGACGTTAGATGCCAGTCGTGATGTTTCTGCAGGCTTGCAAACTCGTAACAGGTGTGGCAAGATCTTTTGGAATTTGTCGCGAGAAATAATGCACCGATAGGAGAGAGGTTGAAGAGAAGCGCGAAGAAAGGTGTTAAACCGCGGTCGCGACTAATTGCTACGCTGCTGCTCGAGTTGATGTAACGTTCGGATTAAAAGTTGTATCATCAACAAGCGGAAACCGCGAGCAAATAGCTTCTGGAACGATGTTCGACGCAATTTGTAGCGCTTGTACAGAATTCCCCAAGTATCCTAGAATTTGTCCAAGGAATTAATACACAGAGAGGGAGCGATGGCACGAAATAAATCGCAAAGTCGCGAAACGCCAGGTGCGTGACTATCGACTACACTGTTTTTAGAATTGGCGTAACTACGTTTGGATTACAGAGTTTTGCAACACCGTTTTCATCGGTATCCTACGACTTTTTCCAATTTGCCCTGAAAATTAACGCACCGAAAGAAGATGGCTCCGTGGAAAGAGACCAACGTGAAACTATCTTTTCTTTTTATTATTTAATTTGTACTTTGCAATTCGTCCAGCTGGACATTCGATAAATTTTTCTAATTTCAACGTGAAACTATGAAACACCAATGAAAAAAATAAAAGAAGCGGGAAAGAAGAGAGGAAAAGGATGAACGCGAGCGGCTGATGAAAAGACAGAGAGACGATGGGAGTCGGTGAATGAGGATCGGGTGTTTCCGGCCGGTTTCGGCTCCGTTCGTTGGGTCATTGGGTCAAATCTTCGGTTACATGGGGGTAGAGCCATATACAGGGCAGACTGTACGCGTTCACAATGCAAACTTCAACCCTTAGCGGCGCGCGGCCGGCTCGTTATTCGATGCGCGACTATTTTTAGAATATACCGACCGCCCGGAGTTAGAGAAGCCGGAGTGGCCCGTGCCGCGACCAGGTCGAGCCCAAATAAAAGATGAATAACACAGGGTGCCCCGTGACCATCCTAACCTCTCTTTTCCTCACCTCAGCGCCCTTTTTTCTTTCTATCTTCTCTTTTCTTCGATTTTGTTTCTTCTTTCTTTTTTTTCTCTCTCTCTTCTTTTTTGATAACACCACTACGTGACATTTGACGGTCTGCCGGTATACTTTTATCGGTTTTAAGGGCTGGTGCAGACCTTTGCCGTGATTTTTGCCGATGTGTCCTTGCGGTGGATGCGTGGCATCGTCTCTTTTTTAACACCACTTTCATTTTAGTCGCTAAGAAGCTAGAAAAATTGATCGAACGTCCAGCTGGACAAATTGTAAAGTAGAATTTAAATAAAAAAGAAAAAGAAACAGTTTATTCGCTAAGAAGCTTCGATCTCGTCGATCTTACCGGATATTTTCATTTAGCGTGTTTGAAAATGTATCTCGTTGAGGAGGTATTTTTAATTAAGAAACGAACGATTGATGCGCGGATATATTAGTTGTTATTTGATTTTTAACCGTAGCTTTATTTAATAGTTAAAAAGAGCAGGTTCCAATCTCACGGATTTTTCTAGAGAAGATTCTCATTGCGTTTAAAATACGTTTTACGAAGGGAGGTATTTTTAATTAAGAAACAAGCTATTGATATACAGATACTAAGCGTCATCCCCTTTTTAACAGTATTTTTATTTAGCAGTTAAAACGGCAAAGCTTCGATATCGTTCATTCTTCCAGAGAAGACTTTCATTTAACGTGTTTAAAATACGTTTTATGAAATAAGCTATTTCTAATTAAAGAATAAACGATTAATATACAGATATTAGGCGAATATCGTGTTGCACGAATATCTTGTCATATTTTCATCTCGAATATTCGTCCCATACTCGTATCTCTCTTTCGAAAGAGGTTTAATCGAACGGACAGCATTTCACGAAACAACGATCGTCGCCACATACGTAACAATCGCGCATACAAATATACAAATATGAGCTGGCTGCTGAAGCGAGCAAAACTCTCATAGAAAGAAGAATAAAAAGGAAACACCCCACTGACCTTACTGAAGAAATAAAATAGTCAAACTGGAAGATGGTATCCCTCTGGGGTTAACCATCCACATGTTATTCAGCAATTATATTAGAAAAATTTACCAAATGTCTAGCTGGACAAATTGTAAAGCACAAATGAAATAAGAAAAAAAAAAGATATCAATACGAACGGTCAAAAAAGAAATCGGCAGATATGCAAATAAATACGAAGAAAGAACGACAACATATCCAAACCAGCTAGTTGTTGAAGCGAGTGAAACTCTCATAGAAAGAAAATTTATTTACCAAATGTCCAGCTGGACAAATTGTAAAGTACAAATTAAATAAGAAAAAAAAAATAAAAAGAAGATAAAGAGAAAACACCTCACTGACCTCACTGAAGAAATAAAATGGTCAAATTGGAAGATGGTATATCCCGCTGGGGTTAGCCATCCACATGTTATTCAGCAATTATATTAGAAAAATGTACCAAATGTCCAGCTGGACAAATTGTAAAGTATAAATTAAATAAGAAAAAAAAAAATAAAAAGAAGATAAAGAGAAAACACCTCACTGATTGGAAGATGGTATATCCCGCTGGGGTTAGCCATCCATATGTTATTCAGCAATTATATTAGAAAAATGTACCAAATGTCCAGCTGGACAAATTGTAAAGTATAAATTAAATAAGAAAAAAAAATAAAAAGAAGATAAAGATAAAACGCCTCACTGATTGGAAGATGGTATATCCCTCTGGGGTTAACCATCCACATGTTATTCAGCAATTATATTAGAAAAATTTACCAAATGTCTAGCTGGACAAATTGTAAAGCACAAATGAAATAAGAAAAAAAAAAGATATCAATACGAACGGTCAAAAAAGAAATCGGCAGATATGCAAATAAATACGAAGAAAGAACGACAACATATCCAAACCAGCTAGTTGTTGAAGCGAGTGAAACTCTCATAGAAAGAAAATTTATTTACCAAATGTCCAGCTGGACAAATTGTAAAGTACAAA
Source organism: Bombus terrestris (assembly GCF_910591885.1). Taxonomy (NCBI): domain Eukaryota; kingdom Metazoa; phylum Arthropoda; class Insecta; order Hymenoptera; family Apidae; genus Bombus; species Bombus terrestris. The sequence continues at coordinate 7,495,899 of NC_063279.1, read as the reverse complement.
TTAAATAAGAAAAAAAAAAATAAAAAGAAGATAAAGAGAAAACACCTCACTGACCTCACTGAAGAAATAAAATGGTCAAATTGGAAGATGGTATATCCCGCTGGGGTTAGCCATCCACATGTTATTCAGCAATTATATTAGAAAAATGTACCAAATGTCCAGCTGGACAAATTGTAAAGTATAAATTAAATAAGAAAAAAAAAATAAAAAGAAGATAAAGAGAAAACACCTCACTGATTGGAAGATGGTATATCCCGCTGGGGTTAGCCATCCATATGTTATTCAGCAATTATATTAGAAAAATGTACCAAATGTCCAGCTGGACAAATTGTAAAGTATAAATTAAATAAGAAAAAAAATAAATAAAAAGAAGATAAAGAGAAAACACCTCACTGACTTCACTGAAGAAATAAAATGGTCAAACTGGAAGATGGTATCCCTCTGGGGTTAGCCATCCACATGTTATTCAGCAATTAGGTTAGAAAAATTTACCAAATGTCCAGCTGAACAAATTGTAAAGTACAAATTAAATAATAAAAATAAAAATATAGAAATACTCATATACGAGGAACAAAAATTCGTTCCAAGTATATGGAAAAGTGACATAATTTGCCTCAAAAATGTATCCAAGTTGAAACGCGACTAACGAAGAGAAGAATGCAAAATTCATTTTTTTTCCCATTAATTTCACATACATACTATCTATTCATCTATTCATCAGTCTATCTATTCATCACGGGTTTTCAATTTATCGTTCTATCGCGCAAATTTTCGATCGTCTCGTTACAAAAGCAAACCTCGTGCCTGCAAATTTCTGTAAATTATTTGTTGATTCGTCATTCAGCGTCAATTCTCATTGAGATTTTCGTATTATCATGCGTATTCGCCCATACAACGAAACATCGACGGAGTTATAAAATTCGAGCGATAAATAAAACTCTGTCATCTGCGTGGAACATAAGAAAAAGAAAGAAGAAGAAAATAACAAAAAAGGGGAGAAGCAGAAGTAGCGTAATTTCGTGGCAGCTACGAGACTCCGCATCGTTATTGAAGGGTTGTTAACCCTTGGGATGTCGATGGCAGCCGCTCGATTGGCTGTCGCCTCGATACGAAACTCGATCGAGGTCACACGCGAATGTTTATCGGTTGGTTCGATAGGGATGTTAACCTGCACCCTACCACAAAATTATGTCCATTATTTATAGGGATTTATAGGGATATTTTCGGAACGTTTCACGTGTCTGTTCCCCGTTTACGTACACGTGATATTTAAAGGCGGATTTATCGCTTACAAGAGGAACGTTTCTAGTCGACCGAGAGAAAGGATGTTCGTCGAGGATTCCCAAGTTCCAACGAAACGAGCGTGCTTCCATGCAAACTAAGAAGGCGAAGTCCAATAAAGAGGAAATTTACTGGGCCGAGAAAGGTGGAGGGAATGGAGAAGAAAAAAAGGAAACGTAGAAAGAGAAACAAGGGAAACGGGGAGGAAAAAGAAAGTGGAGAAGTTTAGGTAGACAGAGAGAGATGGAGAAATAAATCGTCAACCTATATCAGGATGAGATCTCGTTATTCGTCGACGACAGTAAAAGCATGCTAAGTAAGCCGACGAGCTGGATTTTTTAGCAAATTGAATAACTTAATTCGGCCTCCTACGACTCGTCTATCGTTTAACGATACTACTAATTTAACGGTAATACGAAATTCGTTTTATCGACAGAGATGATAAACCAAATTTCTTTTATTTAGAATCTCCGACGAGTCGATAAATTTCTCGCTCGCGTTACGTAAACGGGGGGTCATTTACTTTCGACACGTTTTTCTTTGATCGAACGTCTTCGAAAAAATTTCGAGAAAATACGAGCATAGGAATGGTACGAACTTACTAACTTTATGGAACAGGATGATACACTTCTCTAGCAGCGTTTTTATTCGATTCTTCGACAACTCGATAAATTTTCCACTCTTATTCCGTAAACGTTTTTACGGTTACCACGAGCCGCAAACGTGGGCCATTTATGACCCACACGTTTTTCATCGGACAAAAGTCCTTGGAAAAATTGGAGAAAATTCATACACCATCTTTCAACCTTACAAATTCAGATGCTCAAAGTTGTTCATCCTGTAACATCTTTCTTACAGACAGGTTCAAAGGTTTGTTACTTGTTCCTGCTTGCGAGAAAGTCAGGAAATTTTCAAACTTACTCGAACACGAGAGTAAAGTTTAATTTAGTTTCAAAATATTTATGAATATTCATCAGAAGATGATCGCACGTCTCTTACAACATCAATCTGAAACATACGTTTTCGTTCGTCGTTGATGAAAGCGTCTGTTCCTTACAACCACTCGCTGGCAATTCTTTCAGCTGCATCGTTAAAACCAAATTGCACCTGGTATTTGCATTCTCACGGAGAGGTAGAGCCACGTGTAACACAGTACGGTTGAGGAAGCGTAGCCGTGAGCCGGGCTTATTGCGAGGAAATCCGGAAAACGACGGGAAATACGCGAAGCGTATTGCTTTTCAGCTCGTTAATTCGCTGGGCGTTTATTAGTCTCTCCTTTGGATCGGCTGTGAACGAGAAGGTCGCTTCGCGTCGCCAATCACCGTGAAAATTCTTCAGTGACTTTTATCGGTGTTTTTGGATTTTCATTCGACGATAACTTCCCTTCTCGAGGCCTACGTAAACGAGGATTCCACGTGGACAAACCTGGTCAATCGCGTCTCAATTTAGAATCAACTTTCATAGAAAGAGGACTAATATGAAGACACCTCACAGACTTCACTAAAGAAATAAAATAGTCAAATTGGAAGATGATATATCCCGTTGGGGATAGCCATCCACATGTTATTTGGCAATTGAGCTAGAAAAATTTACTAAATGTCCAACTAGACAAACTGTAAAGTACAAATTAAGTAATAAAAAAAAAAAAGAAAAATTTAGAATCAACGATAAAGTTTACGAGACGCTTATGTCGATCTTTTTTTTAATTTTCATCTGATGGTAACTTTTTATTTCTGACCTCGATAGATAAACGAAAATTTTGATTTCGCTACATGTTGATAATTCGAGTGGGCAAAGGAATGTTGTTTGTTCGTTGTTTCTGTGAAAGCTCACATTTCGGGACGTCAGCTTCGATTAGCTAACTTTCGGCTGATCGAAAAATCACACACAGTAACGATTTTTTCACGGTGCAGCTAATTCGGCATAATTCTAATTTACCTTCGCTTTATAAAATATGTAAATATATTATATATTAATATTATTATTGTTAGAATATTATGTATATATATATATAGACGTAATAAAGTAAATCCTTGAGGTAAATAAGACGATCGACTCTGGAAAATTGAGCTTATTTTGGGAAGAAATTAAATTATATACAGTAACAGTTAATAACAAATCTGCTATAAATTTTAGCTGGAAAATCGAGAATCGTTTTTCCAAGTCCGAAATTACCGTTCTTCTTCCGTGGTCTAATCTATTCAGTAAAATGGCTGCTGGTAAAACAAAGCAGAAGTAAAAATGTCGGTTGGCGGGTAGTTTGAATTCTATAGAATTCACATATATAATATCAAAGAATAAATTATAAAGTGAGAAGTATTAAAGAGGCACCATAATTTTGCAAAATGAATTTACGCATAGTAAATATTATATGATATATAAATTATATATAATAAGAACAGTGGATAAATATACCATAGTATAATAAATATAATATAATACCTATATACGAAAATGGACGAGACACGCGAAAACGTGTATCGCGGACCGTCAACGCCATCAGTTTCACGAGATGCTCGAGAGTAAAATGTTGAAGTAATTACTTCTAGGAAAATTCTATATTCTGTTCTTTTATATATCCGTAGCCTGGACACCACCGTTACGAAAAAAGTAGAATTTACTGAAGCAAAAAAGTGAAAAAAGACAGAGGTCTTATCATATTATTGTGTCATCGAATATGAATGTTGTTTTTTGGGTTATAAGCTCTAGAAACTAAAAAGACCTATAAGTAGATTTTTATTGCTATTTCTTGTAACTTCCAGCTAATTCAATTACACGCCAAGATTAAATTTTTGGTAATTTCTTTTGCTCTAAATGTATCAACGTGCTCCCTGTAATTTCTTATCGTAATGTAACACTGCTAGAGTGAGGTTAGGATCTGGATCAGCATACACTATACCTGTACCTGTACTTATACTTACTTCAATATATATTTCAAGAGACAGTATATATTACAATTTCATCCACGCGTTTCTCTATCAGATAACCAGAGCAAAAGATCATTTGCATAGTTGTGTAACGTTGTGGAATGATAGAACCGGGAGTTAAGTAGGGACGATCGTTTATTAGGTTTATTTACGAGCATGCTCGAATTTCCAATTAACGCTGGTCCCAGCCGGATTTCCCCTCTGCGCCGGCAATTTCTCCAATTAACCGCGTTGCGAAATGCCGTTACATAATAGATCAATTAGCAAACGACGTCTGATTCGTGTAATAACCCTGTCCACGTGTCTCTGGAGAACATGCTGCTTTCGTTCTCCTACTTCTCTGCCGTACGTTCGAAATTTGGTCGATTTCACCACTGACAAAATGTACAAAATTTCGTCTCCTCCGATAGCACAGACGAAGTAGAATTTTCATAAACTTGCATATTGAGATATATATGTAATTTTGTGTGTCACACCGGATTAGCCGCGCGGTAGTAATAACATATATGAGTATGAGTGTGTGTGGGGGTACGTGCGTGCGCAGCGCCTCGTAGAATAAAAGAATGTTTTTTTTTTTTTATTATTTAATTTGTACTTTACAATTTGTCCAGCTGGACATTCGGTAAATCTTTCTAGCTAGAAGAATGTAACTGTTCCATACTCATGATGGTGGAAAGATGGCGAGACAAAGGGAGTGCTGAGACAAGGGAGTGCAATGGGTATCTACGAATATCTCGTCAATCACATATTAAATAAATATGAAACTACTTTAATATCACTTCTACGTGTAACGTAAGTGTTCCTGCATATATATTTCGGCGACTAAAATCCACAATTTTCAACACTGCAAACTTGATTTTCGCGATAACGAGGCGGAAATAATCTATTCGGATCTGTGACAGTCAGCGGTTCGTTCTTTTCGCTCGTAGATTCCACCATCTTTTTGATTGCACTACGTTTGCCGTGTCACGTAGGAGACACAAGAAATCACGAAATTAACACATCACTGGTTATCTCTACGCATTGTAGTTCGAACGTTTCGTAAGTAAGTTAAAGAATTCGCACTTCAGATAGGATAGTAAAATTTATTGTACGAATCCAACAGAGTAACAGAGTAAGTGTTATAACAGAGTGTTAACGATTTGCAATCTTGCAATAGAGTGTCGAATGTGGATTCTGGGTAGGCTTGTATGCTATATAGGGTTTGGGCCCTCTGGAGGGATTGTCACCAGTCACAAGTGGCTATCTTGTTACTGTCATCTGAGCCTGGGACACTAGCTGATTGTCGTCTCGATGGTATCACGTCGAAAACACTGGTCGTTTCCTCGCGTCGTTCGAATGATTTCGCGCAGGTTTAAACGTTTCACGAGCAAGGTAAGAAAAATTCAGATTTTGGATATGCTGGCAAAGTTTATTATGATATGTGAATTCAACAGAGTGACTGTTAAAAATGTTAGAACAGAGTGTGTCGATTTTGTCTGATTTTGGCAAGGTTTATATACTATGGGTTTGGTCTCTATAGAGAGCGGATAAGGCCCAGGTCACAGGTAACCATGCTGTTACTGTCTTCTAACCCTGGGACACTGTTTATTGCTAATTTATGGCTCTGTGGCAATGGCATCCTGTGGTCTGCGGGATGTTTGTTAGGTGTGATTATGCCATTATTGTTTTATGAGCCTGTGACAACCGCGACACCTTGTATTCAGTAGCAGACAGAGCATGTTTATGGGAATTCGTTGTTTCGCAAATTTTTATGTGACTTATTATTATTAAATGGTTCTTAGGCAAATATGTAAATTCAAGACTCTGAAATTTCGAGGGAAACTAGTTCGTAGCGGACGAAACCCTCGTGCAACATTCGGAATCGATTTGTCATAATTATCATAATTATGGAGAAATTGTTATTACAGGTTGATGCACTTTAACACGATTGCCATATGGCGAATCTGAAAAAAGAGGTTTCACTTTTTTCCCGGAAACAGTAAAAAGCCGTATCGAAGTATATATCGTGTCAAAATTGGAGAAAAATTATGTCGGAATATCGCAGAGCGAATTCGTTAATTTTTGTAAAACCGTTTCTTAAAATGCTCAGAAAAAAGTAGGTCTACGTGCAGAAGCTACGCAGAGCAGCGAATGTGACAACGTATAGAGATACGTGTGTAAACGTTTGAATAGCGAGTGACGATTCATTGCAATATACGTCGCTTTCTATAGCTGCAACTAATTTGAATAGCGTTTGTGGACGACGTTGCAAATGCCAAAATTAAAGACTTTTGTTCTTGCGTAGGAAAATATTTTCTACGTAGCAACGAGAGTACCGTAGCTTAGAATTTAAGTGCAATTGCACCTTCCTAAATATTACAGTTACTAATAACGCTAAAATACGTAGAAAGAAATATAAGTTAATTATTTCTTAGCTTTTGTCTATCGCCATCTATCTAAATTCTAGTTGAACATTCAGCTTTCTTCATGTTCAACCAATTAGCTGTTGCATTGTTGTTGTTGATAAAAATTATTTAATTTGTACCTTACAATTTGTCCAGCTGGATATTCGGTAAATTTTTCTAGCTTTTTTGAAACGTGCCTGCCTAAAACGTATGGTAAGAAGCAAGCGATGACGAGTATACTCGTCAAACGTAGAGCACGCTTGGCTGTTATATATTACAATATAGAATCAAGTTGTAACAAAATGACTGCTTTATTTTTTCGTTTCATCACTGCAATTTATTGCAATTTGCAAATTGCAATTTAAACGGCAAATTGTGACTACCTTTTACGCACGACGAGTATACTCGTCGTAACACAAAATATTGCCATTTCTTCGTGACGAGTAAACTCGTCAAACACGGAATATGTAGTATCACATCGTTTACACTTCGAAGTCTACCTTCACTTTTGGCCGCGTAAACCGTCGACGTAACGATATTCGTTTTGGGAGACACTTTTTCGTCACGTTCGTTCGTTTCTTCGAATGGGAGAATAGCAGAGGCGAGAAATCGAAAATATCGGATCGGGACGACTGGAGAATCTCTGTCGCAATCGGCTCCGGTTTTCCATCAAAATATCTCGTAATTTGAGATTCTCAGGACTCCTGAGACTTTGGAGATTCTGGTGAATTTTCATGTTATACGTACATAGGCTGAAACGAATGAAAGAAAGATAAGAACGAAAGATTTGTAATAGATTATAAATTATACGTCGTAAAGTAGATTCTAATGTTTCGTTATAAGACGTTATCGTTTATTATGTAATTTTATAATTCTCGAGAATCCCGCGGAAGTCTAGAGAATCCCGACAACATCGGATTACGAGATACTTTCGAAACTCGAGCCGACCCGGCCCGAGTATCCGGTTCCCGATATTTCCAGGTTCTCGCAAACCCGCAGAGAATAAACTCGCGTTCTAAAATTTCAAACGAGACGTCCATCGAAATTTAATTATACAGGCCGAGGAAAATTCGTATTGGCAAGAAACACATCGAAAGAGTAAAGCTCGAGGGTAAAGTTTAGAACGGTCTGTATAAAAATCCAGCCGTCCATACGCCAGAACGGATTATATTGGCACAAAATTCAATCGAAGCTGTTCGCGAGTATCTGGGGGAAATTAGGGTGGATCGACGGTAACACGTACAGGGGAAAGTTATCGAGAACGATGACTTTGACAAGGTCAGAGATATTTCAGGGTAGTTATTTATAGATAGACATTTCAAGATATCTCAAGGTCATGGAAATTGACGACCATTTGCTCCTCTCCAGACGATTGCTGAAAATTCTAGCGAAAGGTGTATCAATGAATAGAAATTTTATTTAAAACCTACCCTTACCACACCCGGTCAAATAATCGGTTCCAAAATTTAATTTAACATTGTACATTCGTCTAATTTATTTCTTTATAGTTACTTAATCTATTGTACTTGCATTATATTTGTTTTATATTATACATTTTTATATATTATATTATATATACATTATATGTTTTACATTATGTATTTACATTGTACTTATATATATTATATCTGTTAAAGTAATAATATAATGTTTTATTAAATACAAAATTTATATATAACAGAATAACTATTTTAAATTAATAAATAGTTTATATGTAACATAAACTATTCTCTTATACATCTCAAACAGGAATGAATTTATATTGAATAGGCGATGCACTCGTCTCATGGCGGTTTCCTTTTGTCTTCCTCTCTTTCATTCTTCGCTCGTACAATAGAGATTTTCTCTCTTATTATTTAATTTGTACTTTATAATTTGTCCAGCTAGACATTCCGTAAATAATACATTGTATTACACATATATTATACGTTGTAAGTTAGTATATTTGAGTTATTTCTTTCGTTCGTCTAACGTTACGTAAATTCTTATATTATCCGATTGGTCGATTTCTCAATTTGTATTGCTATAAGAATTTACGTAAAGTTCGACGAACAAGGGAAATCACGACGAATGTATAACTGTAAATTAGATTTTCAAGCCGGTCGTTTGGCGCTGCAGGAGGTTAGTGTAAATGCGATATCTTTCGCTAGAATCGCGACTGCTCCCTCTTAAAGCGATATTCGAGATCTCGAATTCATACTTGTGGTATTCTTCGCGACGATGAAAAGCTGGTGACACGTCATGGATAAAGTAATTTCGCGGCCAGCGACGTTCCCTTCCGAGTTTTAAATAACGTGACAGGCATTCGCGCTGCTTTGCATCGAACGAACTGACGGCGGCGCTGAAATTGGAAAAGTTCACTCGCGATTCTTGCCGAACGTGGCCGAAGTTCCATCGGCAGCCGAGAAATCGCGACCAATAACAATTTTTATGCCTTCGGCGTAGAATTTAAGTAGAAACACCGCGGTAAATCGAAGGCTGAGAGATTAGCGTAGAAAACGAGGGATTGAAACGCGTTATAAAAATTGCACGAGCTAATGGGTACAGGTGGACTTTTCAATTGTATGGAGACGTCGACTAAACGCCTATAGCGCCTCTTCTGGTCAAAGTTGAATTAACAGCCAAGTACGGTTCTATAGCCTTTGTCGATCGTTGTAGCGCATATACGGCTTGAAAATAATTCGTCAAAAGCATAAGTAACGCTGTTCGACCGGTAGATCGCGTCAACGAGACTCGTAAATTCTTGTTACGATTAAATAATCGACACCACGAATTGATCGATCCTCTATTTCGATTAGGATAATAGAGACTGATTATAACACTGAAGTAACAGGTTATAATATATACTATATTCCAACAACTTTGTAGGTATGAATAGTTACGCGCCGTGAATGTAGACGTATTCTCAGAGACGTGTAAATAGTAAGTTCTTTTTTTAATATTTAATTTGTACTTTACAATTCGGTCAGCTGGACATTCGGTATATTTTTCTAGCTTAATTGCCAAATAACATGTGGATGGCTACCCCCAGTAGGATACCATCTTCCAGTTTGTCTATTTTATTTCTTTAGTGAGGTCAGTAGGGTGTTTTCTCTTTAGTCTTCTTTTTATGAGAGTTTTGCTCGCTTCAGCAGACAGCTGCTTTCGATGTGTCGCCGTTCTTTCATTGTATTTTTTGCGTCCCTGCCGATTTCTTCTTTGACCGTTGTTATTTTTAAGTCTTCGCGTATATCTTCGTTTCTGACATATCACGGGACATTGACTATTATAAATATCTTCGATTGTAGCGACTCTAGTTTATTTATATGGCTCATTGCTGTCCCCCATAGCGGTATTCCGTACATGCAAGTTGGTTTTATAATCGTTTCGTAAATTTTTAGTTCATTTTCCATGTTGAGTTTAGAGTTTCGATTAGTTGGCCAGTACACCTGTCTTCTTTTTATCCATATTTTGTCTACAATTAGTAAGTTAACTGTTGACTGATCAATGAACGAATAACCAGTCAAGACATTGACTGGTCAACGGATGAAAAACCGGTCAAGAGATGTTGACTGATCTAAGGCTGATAAACCAGTCAAGGGATGTCGACTGATCTAAGGACAACAAACCAGTGAAGTTCGGTGACGATGCTGTCGCAGAGGGAAACTATTGCTGGGAGTTGGTCGCCTCACCACCGGTCTATGGCTGGTGAAAATGACCGTCGAACATGGGAAAATTCTGACCTTCCCATTTTTCACTCGATTGAATAATAACCATAAGCAACGTCTCGGCTTGAAGATATTTTATAACAATTAAGGGCCTTGACAATAAAATAAAAATGCTTAGTTTTAAGACAGTTCCTTATTATTGCGGTCCGACTAATTATATTTGCACAGCTAGTGGTCGTCTTGATCGAGGGATGGATTCTGGTTTATGTAAAGGGTCACCGGACCTAATAAACGCTGAACACGAGCAAACACAACTTAGGTGTAATAATAAACTTAGATATAACAACAAAGATATAAATAAACGCAGTAATAGGTAAACACTAAATAGTCGCTCAGGGGAAAAATGCTCCTTCCACGGTAGCCGAAGAAAATCGAGAACGAACAAGAGAATATACGGAGGTGAGGAAAAGAAGATGGCGAAAATTATCGTTCGTTTGTTCAACTCTTTCTTCACGCTTGGTAAAGATAGTAGGAGAAGAGAATTTCCTGGAATTTGTACAATTCGCCTACGCTACTTATCTCGTTACAGTGCTAATGAAATTTCGAAATGTTTCGTCTAACAAATACCGTAGAGTTTCTTCCTAATATCGCCCCTATTATGCCAAAATCGAGAATATGTAAATTTTCATTTTTTCATTAGAGAAACGAGCCGAGCACCTTTTTCTCGTTTTTAGCTACGTGGATTCTTAGACTTTTTCCATCCGCGATCTCATTTTATATATCATATATGTATATGTATATGATTAGACTGCGAATTTTAAAAGTTGGAAAAACGCAAAGAGCGCACAGAATATGGAAAAATGAAAAAGAAGCAAAACATTGAAAGTGAAGTGGTACTTGTCATAACATTTAATGGGAAAAATAAACCTTTGTTACATTATTTGCTATTATATCGATAACAATACTGTAATACTACGTATATATGATTGGACTGCGAATTTTAAAAGCTGGGAAAATGGAAAATAAGAAAAACATTGAAAGTGAAATGGTACTTGTCATAACATTTAATGGGAAAAATAAACTTTTGTTCTATCACTTGCTATTATATCAATAACAATAATATATAATATATATATTATAATGGTATATACAGTGTGGTTGATAACTGGTGGTACAAGCGGAAAGGGGGTGACTCTATGTGAAAAAAGAAGTCGAAAATATAGAACAAAAATTTTTCGTTTGAGGCTTTGTTTTCGAGAAAATCGACTTAGAAAGTGTTCATAGAAATTTAATTAGAAGAGCAGAAGTATATGTTCGACAGAATGGGCAAACATTTTCAGCAATTTTTGTAATAATAAACTTTATGATTACTTCGTATTATTTCATTATGTATTCTTAATTTTCCATTACGGCAAAAACAAACTTAAACTGCGATAATATTCATCGAGACAACGATCTACAGTGAGATCCGTTATAACGAGACGTGATGAAGTGCACGCGTACCGAACGAAAATTCAAAGTCGACTTTCTCGAAAACAAAGCCTCAAACGAAAAATTTTTATTCTATATTTTCGACTTCTTTTTTCGCGTAGAATCACCCCCTTTCCGCTTGTACCACCAGTTACCAACCACCCTGTATATGATTGGACTGCGAATTTTAAAAGTTGGAAAAATGCAAAGAGCGCACAGAATATGGAGAAATGAAAAAGAAGAAAACATTCAAAGTGAAGTGGTACTTGTCATAACATTTAATGGGAAAAATAAACCTTTGTTGTATTACTTGCTACTACATCGATAACAATATGAAATTGCATAAAAATCTGCAAACGATTGTATTCTACAGTTAAAACAACGTATTAAGAACGAAGAAGAGACAGCTGCTAAATCCAGCCGAGGAAACGTTAAAGGATTACAAACTCTTGCTCCGAGAAAAATATTAAGCGCTCGTTGGGGAGTTAAAGTTGATGTCATGGAATTTGCACTTGGTCTCTAGATTCAGTCGACTTCGAAATCATTAGCCACCGTGTAGCTTACTGGGCAAGTTTGGAGACACATCCTCCGCATTACGCTGTAACCGAGTGTTTTCAAAAACAGTTAGAAGAAGAGACGGATAGACGATAAACGCGCAAACAAAAAGAAAAATAAAATATTTAACAATATTTAACAGCGTGGCAAATCTCCAAATATTATATTATATCACGAGTGTAAAAATTGCCGTGGAAGTTACACGCGATAGTAAACGATACTTCAAAAAAATAAAAAACAAAAGAAAAAAGAAAAATGAAAAAGAAAACGAAAAAGGAAAGGAAAGAAGAACCTGCATGGAAATGGAAACGATTGCCCTTCGGTTTCCTTCGTCGAGTATCAACGTCTTTCTTCCCTTCCCAGCTTTAATTAGGAACGTATAAGGGTTGAAGGACGTGGGTTAAAGTGGTTACGAGGAAGAAACGCGTCGAACGTCGAATTAAAACGAAACAGAAGCCACTGTACCTGCAGCTATTTTCTTTCTCTCTGTTCCTTCTTATTCTGTTTCATGTTACGTACTGTAAATTAATTTATGAAAACGAAAGGAACGTGGAGAAATATTGTTTCAACCTTGACGCGTCCTTGACACTCTCGCCTCGAAATAAATCATTTTCTGGCACGCAATGCTCGTATCAAGCGTTTTCTTCGTGCTCGTTTCCTCGTGTCTCGTAAAACGATTTTCTGCTCAGTATGTTTATTACGGTATTGTTGAGAGACATAAGATTTTTCGTTTATACTACTGGTTGTCGACTGTGAATATTACGACACCGACTCGTTATATTCGCGAAGAAAGTCGAACGAATTCTGTTCTACTTAGAATTTTATCGTTAACGATTCATCTAATGTTTTATTTAACATTTCACTTGGTACTTCGTTCGCTATTTTACGTTATAATACACGAGGAACGAAGTAACAATTATTAGTTAGTCAACAGTTGTTACAAGATATAGTTTACTTAGTTATGTTAATAGTTTAGAATAGTTAGTAATATTTATCGTAATAATTATTTCCTTTTAGTTATCTGGTCTTTCTGTGCTTTTAATAACTCGTTAATATATAATTAATAATTAATTGAAAAATACGAAGAGCGAAAAGTATTCGATCTTCACTAAATAACATTATTAATAAATATCGTATTATTTATGGCTGACAGTGTATGTCGATAATTATACGTACATTAACATGCAACGAATATGTTAATACTGAAGTCATTAAGAATATTTGAGAGATTATTAGCATACTTAATTGTTCGTGGTACGTGTGCATACGTAATACGTATATTATAATTGTAAAAGTTTGTGACACGCATATTTGCCATATCGAGACTTTGCGAGCGAACGAACTTTCTAACTAGTTGCGATTACGTTTATGTAGACTTGCTTATGCTAGGCGAAAGTTAGGTTATGCTAGGCAAAAGTTAGGTTAGGTTAGGCAAAAGTTAGGTTACGTTAAGTTGCCTTGAAATAACGCGAAGTTAGCGACGCTGGCCATTTGTCATGGAAGAATAATCGATGTCCGTGCATGGCTCCTTCGTCATTTCGAATGCATCTTTCTCCGGATGCAGTTTGTCAGCGTCCCCGGACTTCGTTCTAAAGAACTTCCGGTTCTTTGACAAGCAACCTTATTTTTAGACGTTGTTTAGTTCGAGTTGCCGCAAAATTGAGCTATGAGTATGCTAGGCACATATGAAAAATGTATAGAAAACTATAGGAAAATACATGTACAGAGGAACGTAATTCCTGATGTTGAAAATTTCTCGTAATTAAGGTTTTAATCTGTCTCGAATTTCCTTTCAGTTTATCATAATTCTATAAACTCTAAGTAAAGATAATTCTACAAATCCTTCAACCTAACCTCAACCTAACCTCAATCATAGTTCTATAAACTCTAAGTAAAGATAATTCCATAAATATTTGTCGTTAATTTGTTCGGAAGATTTCTACAATTTAAGAAGAGAACGACTTATCATATTGCGAATCGTATTATCAGAATATAAGTGTACAGGGTGTTTCATTTTTTCTCGCGAGTCGGTGTCGGTATATTCTACGATTGAAAATAAGAAAGAAGTGTTATTTAAACACAGAGCCGTAAATGTTATTACAACGTAACAACGCTGATGACAACTTTATGAACGACTGATTTTTTGTCTGTTTCTGCGTGAAAACGAGGTCGATTTGGTATTTGCAAGAACGGACGACGCTTTGAACAAGAACTTCATTAAACACGATCGATCGATCGAACAAGAATCCAGTTGGTTTATAATTTTGGTATTTTGTTTCAACGTTGTAATAAAGCATTTGCCACCCTATGTTTGTATAACATCTTTGTCGTATTTTTAATCGTAGAATACGCTGACACCGTTTCGCGGGATAAAAGTGAAACACCCGTACAGTGTATCATAATATCGTAGTATAAATACCTGGATCTATTCGACTCTTATAAAATCGTCGAATGTAAATGAAAAATTCTAATATGAGAAATAGAGCGCAGCATTGTAAAGATGATCGTTGATAAAGTGACAAATACATCGAGCAGAATAGATCGAACAGAAGGTTGATCGTGTAATCTGAAGCCTGAAAGGAACCAAAATCAACAAGATTGCGACTCGACTATTCTAAAGACGGTACAGTGTGCAGTGAAGGGGCTGAAAATAAACAGAAAGGATGGAAAGAGCATGGGACAGGTTGTCCTCCGTCGCGATCGACCCTCCACTTGACGTGAATTTTCTCTAAAGCCACGACTATTTGTGACTGTGACTAGGGGCGCGATCCAGGCAGCAAGTGAAAAAGACCAGCAAAGATCAGGCGAGAGGAACAGGAAACGGTGAATGTTTGCCGTCTGGTCGCCTCTGTCAACCGATCACCCGTAAAACACGAAACTCCGTGATATCGAAACGAACTGCGCCACTATGCTCTTCCCATTCGTCTTTTATTTCCCTCTGATACTGCGAAGATTCTCTTTTTATCATTTTTCCTCTCTTTTTTTTTGTTATATTTGCATTGCAGCGTTTAGAAGAATTCTAAACGCTCGGAAAGGGGAGATTAGGAAGGTTTAGAAAAGATTATCGATGTTTACTCCTCCATGATGCAGAGTGGGAGCGCACGAGCTTTTAGTTTAAATCCGCTGTCATTTAAGCAGCGACGTTTATCCCCGAATTTGTATCGTTGATAATTTAAAGAACGATACACGCGATATCGCAATCCTTCTCTTTCTCCTTGCCCCATCGAGCAACATTTACATCTCCGATTCTTTTGCCGCGTTCTCCTTGAACTTTCCAGTATTTCTCAGCCGATAGTAACAGCTTCTCCAGAGCAAACGTTATTTATATATATTTCTGGCATTTCTTGTTCCAATAATCTACACGTGCTATTATTCTTCATTCTTATTGTTATATTCTTTTATATCCCGGGTTTACAGCCTGGAGAAAGGGCTTGGTACTCGTATTTCTAACTGTCAATCATTTTCATGCGAATATTAGATCATCCATCATGTCCAAAGATACATACCCATATATATGTAGTATCGTGGACAAAAGGCCTAAGGTATCGGTCGAACCATAAACAATGTCGCGAGAGCCGAGATGCCGTCGGGTCCATCAAGGTCCATCAAAGTGTCGTCGGTCCTTCAAGTGAATAATTTCGTAGAAAAGACCTACGTGACCCTGGCCACGGCCCTAGCCACGGAACCACACATGCGTGGTGGGGCTAAGAAAAGACAAAGGGATGCTAGCCCAGGGGGTATTAGTTAGTTGGGAAATCGTACAGTGTGAGTTGAGAAGTCAGAGAGGGTGAGTGCAGAAGCCGGAGAGTGTGAGTGGAGGAGCCAGAGAGTGTGAATCGGGAAGTTGAGAGCCGAGTATGATAATAAGACGCACGACAATATTGTAATTAGTTCGTTGTTTTGAATATTATTTGTTAAACCAAAATATCATTACTTGTCTTTCCTCTAAGACCCATTTAAGATACTATATATATATGTCGAGTTCTCATTGGGGTTAGAGCGTTTAACAAATCTTCATTTGGATTAGCCATTGTTGTTATACGATATTGTTGAGAATTGTGGATCTTGCCAGCCGAAATATTGTTATGGAAACATCGAATTTACACTTGGAATTAATATTAGTATAGTCGTATATTTATTTTATGGACGATTTCTAGGATATTCATCGATACGCACTTGCACGCGTCTCAGCACTTTCTTCCATACCTGACTGTTAACCGACTGAACAGTTTACATTCATCTGTTTTTCAGACGCCGTGCACACACATACCTCCAGTGCACACACTGACACCCACATACCTCCAGTGCACGCACTGACACCCACATACAAGTATCTCTACACTACGCATTTAACCCAGTCGAGCACACAAAATTATACATATCTTAATGGATACAGATGATATTTAATGGTACAAATATGATTATTACAGAATTTGACAAGTAACCGTGGCGATTAGATACTCGAGATGCTAATGACAATGATCTTAGGTTCGATAACGAATATACGGTCAACGGGATAGTCAATGCGCTTTTTTCCAAAGTCTAAGTCTGAACTTACTTGTCCACAGTGCAAGCGTAACTCAACTTGCTCCTCAGTCCAAGTGGAACTGCACTTGTATACTCTTCTTTGTATATTTTTGCCCTATTCTAAAGGCCTCGATGTTCTTTCATCTCCGACATATATATGTCACCTTTCTTTTAGAATTTTTAGGAAGACTTTAGTCTAGTCTTTTCATTATAGCTATAACTAAATAATAAAGCTTGGAAGTAGTTATTTATGATTCAATCCGATTATGTTTGCCCGAGATTTATGACAGCAGGCTTGGGCTCGAAGTAACACATGGGGTCGCTAAACGTAGCCACGGTCACGGGATGGACGTTTTTACCTAACAGAGGTATAGAGTAATTGTATAGCTCTCCTTAAAAATATCGTTGACCCGAGGGGTACAGAGAGGTACGGAGAAGAGTATATAAGTGCAGCTCCACTTGGACTGGGAAGTCAGTTGAGTTCTGCTTGTACTGTGGACAAGTAAGTTGAGTTCTACTTGTACTGTGGACAAGTACGTTAAGTTACACTTGAATTGTGGACCAGTAAGTTGAGTTCGACTTAGACTTTGGAAGAAAACGCATTTGCTATCCCGCTGACCGTGGATTCGTTATCGAACCTAAGATCATTGTCATTGGCATCTCGAGTATCCTATTACCACGGTTACTTGTGAAATTCTGTAATAATCATATTTGTACCAATAAATATCTTCTCTAATCCATAACAACACTCTTTAATCCAAAGGAAGATTCGTTACACGCCCCTAACCTTAATGACAACTCGACATATATATATGTCGGATTTCGTTAGAAATTTTATAAATAAGGTAATAATAATAACAGTAATAACAGTAACAATAATAGTAACAATAATAGAAACAATAATAGAAACAATAATAGAAACAATAATAGTAACAATAATAGAAACAATAATAGAAACAATAATAGTAACAATAATAGAAACAATAATAGAAACAATAGTAGTAACAATAATAGAAACAATAATAGTAACAAATTTGAAAATTTGAAAATTTGAAAATTTGAAAAATCCAATTTGAAAATTTGAAAATTCAAATTTGAAAATTTGAAAATTCAAATTTTCAAATTCAAATTTTCAAATTCAAATTGTCAAATTCAAATTTTCAAATTTTCAAATTCAAATTTTCAAATTTTCAAATTCAAATTTTCAAATTTTCAAATCCAAATTTTCAAATTCAAATTTTCAAATTTTCAAATTCAAATTTTCAAATTCAAATTTTCAAATTTTCAAATTCAAATTTTCAAATTCAAATTTTCAAATTTTCAAATTCAAATTTTCAAATTCAAATTTTCAAATTCAAATTCTTAAATTTTCAAATTCAAATTTTCAAATTCAAATTCTCAAATTTTCAAATTCAAATTTTCAAATTCAAATTTTCAAATTTTCAAATTCAAATTTTCAAATTTTCAAATTCAAATTTGCAAATTTTTAAATTCAAATTTTCAAATTTTTAAATTCAAATTTTCAAATTCAAATTTTCAAATTCAAATTTTCAAATTTTCAAATTCAAATTTTCAAATTTTCAAATTCAAATTTTCAAATTCAAATTTTCAAATTCAAATTTTCAAATTTTCAAATTCAAATTTTCAAATTTTCAAATCCAAATTTTCAAATTCAAATTTTCAAATTTTCAAATTCAAATCTTCAAATTCAAATTTTCAAATTCAAATTTTCAAATTCAAATTTTCAAATTCAAATTTTCAAATTCAAATTTTCAAATTCAAATTTTCAAATTCAAATTTTCAAATTCAAATTTTAAAATTCAAATTCTCAAATTTTCAAATTCAAATTTTCAAATTCGAATTTTCAAATTTTCAAATTCAAATTTTCAAATTTTCAAATTCAAATTTTCAAATTTTCAAATTCAAATTTTCAAATTCAAATTTTCAAATTCAAATTGTCAAATTCAAATTTTCAAATTTTCAAATTCAAATTTTCAAATTTTCAAATTCAAATTTTCAAATTCAAATTTTCAAATTTTCAAATCCAAATTTTCAAATTCAAATTTTCAAATTTTCAAATTCAAATTTTCAAATTCTAATTTTCAAATTTTCAAATGAAAATTTTCAAATTCAAATTTTCAAATTTTCAAATTCAAATTTTCAAATTTTCAAATTCAAAATTTTCAAATTTTCAGATTCAAATTTTCAAATTTTGAAATTCAAATTTTCAATTTTGAAAATGGAATTTGAAAATTTGAAAATTTGAAAATTTGAATTTGAAAATTTGAAAATTTGAATTTAAAAATTTGAAAATTTGAATTTGAAAATTTGAAAATTTGAATTTGAAAATTTGAAAATTTGAATTTAAAAATTTGAAAATTCGAATTTGAAAATTTGAATTTGAAAATTTGAGAATTTGAATTTTAAAATTTGAATTTGAAAATTTGAATTTGAAAATTTGAATTTGAAAATTTGAATTTGAAAATTTGAATTTGAAAATTTGAAAATTTGAATTTGACAATTTGAATTTGAAAATTTGAATTTGAAAATTTGAAAATTTGAATTTGAAAATTTGAAAATTTGAATTTAAAAATTTGAAAATTTGAATTTGAAAATTTGAATTTGAAAATTTGAGAATTTGAATTTGAAAATTTGAATTTGAAAATTTGAATTTGAAAATTTGAATTTGAAAATTTGAAAATTTGAATTTGAAAATTTGAATTTGAAAATTTGAAAATTTGAATTTGAAAATTTGGAAATTTGAATTTGAAAATTTGAATTTGAAAATTTGAAAATTTGAATTTAAAAATTTGAAAATTTGAATTTAAAAATTTGAATTTGAAAATTTGAATTTGAAAATTTAAAAATTTGAATTTGAAAATTTGGATTTGAAAATTTGAAAATTTGAATTTGAAAATTTGAATTTGAAAATTTGAAAATTTGAATTTGAAAATTTGGATTTGAAAATTTGAAAATTTGCATTTGAAAATTTGAAAATACGAATTTGAAAATTCAAATTTGAAAATTCAAATTTGAAATTTGAAAATTTAAATATTCAAATAATAATAGTAACAATAATAGTAAAACAATAATAGTAACAATAATAGAAACAATAATAGAAACAATAATAGAAATAATAATAGAAACAATAATAGTAACAATAATAGAAACAATAATAGATAGAATAATAGAAACAATAATAGTAACAATAATAGTAACAATAATAGCAACAATAATAGAAACAATTATAGCAACAATGTCGGATTTCGTTAGAAATTTTAGGCGTGAAATAATTAATAAGTATAACAAGAGCTGTTGACAATGTTCCTGGGCTCAATTACGAATCCACGGTCAACGGGTAAACTCTTTGTACAATGGAATACATTTTGTAGCACGCAGACACGTTAACTCAGACGTTGGGTTACTTTCAGACTGACTCCAAGTCAAGGACACAAAACTCTCCAAGGAGATTGCAAAATAAAAGACAGATACAGTCACACATGTCAAATACATATCGATCGGGAATATCAACAAATTCCCAAGCGCCGTAGCTAGGCAGTTCCAAGCATTGCTCCTGATCAAGACTTGATTGTTTATACAGCGTATCCCTCAACACTGGTACCTCCTCTGTAAGACATTTCGTTCATCCCGTGACCGTGGCTACGTTCGGCGACCAGTTATGTCACCTCGAGCCCAAGTATTGGGGAATCTTCCAAAAGAAAGGCCCGATGTCCCTACATCTCCGACATATATATATGTCTAAAGAGTAATGAGACTGGTTCTGTAAAAATGTTTGTACATCGATTAACCAAGAACGTACATTGTCCTCTTCAACACCATATGTACTATATATAGCACCGGAAGCGGTGCTCCCACTGCTGCAAACAGCGTTGGGATTCTTCCACTGAAACTGCTTTCAGTCGGTCGGTCGTAACTTTCTCGATGTTGTGCACAGTTGCAAAATGATGTCCCTTAACGCTTGAAGCATGCGAGGCACGCGAGTAACGCTCGCTCGTCCGTGTGGTCGAGCAGAATCCTTTATTTCAATCCTTAGTCGTGATGTTTTAAAAGAATAAAACGTTCTCGGTTCGTGGAATAATTAGGGGAGGAAAAAGCGATTTGTAGTTACAGCACTGTAGACCATTGGTTATTCGAGGTGACGTGGAACTCTATCGGATGATCAAAAAGTCGGATAATACCAGAAGGTCTATCGGTGTTTATAAATGGCAGAATAAAACGATAGAAAATATTTTGACAATGAATATCGTACGTGTTTTTGGTCGATTTTATTTAACCCATCGTTTAATCGGTTGAAAGTTTCGTATCGAACTATTTACACTTTTGTATTCTTCGCGTACAAAATTTCGAAGAAGTTGAAGTTAGGGTAAAGTTCGAGGCACCTCGGTTAATACTGAACTTCGGATAAACGGGACTCAAGTAACCGAGACTCCGCTGTACTTCATGATTCCGACTTCTTACTTCAACATATTACTTCATATTACTTCAACTTCATCAGTTTCACTGTCATAAGGAATTTCATTCAGAGAAGCGAGACGAGCAATGTCCACCGAAGATTTTCGTTTTCTACTGGTTTTACAAGAAGGCTCTGCTTTTGATGGTTAACATGATTTTCACGAAAATCGTCAGATACTTACTCTGACTGAGGTTGATCATTCTCGATTACCCACACATGTCCGTGGCTGCAGTCGCCGATGATACAAAGGCAATCTGATGATAAGAAGCCTCTAATACGACGGTGAACATAGATCAAACATGCTAATACGAAAGTATCGCCGTTTAGCCGCATCCATAATCCGGAAATTCGTGATCCCGTATACTCTACGTGTTGTATAGGCTGTACGACGAAACTGATGCTGTCGCGTATACAGTGTGTTCGGCTACAGGTGTCAGGTAATTTAATGGCTGATTCTAGAAGTCGAAAGAAGACGAAAATGAAGAATAAAAAAATTGAGTTTTCGGCTTCGTTTTTTAGTTATCGACAATTAAAGCTCGGACAAAATACGCCTGCACGCGAGTAAACCTCCTTACACGGGTGAAAGGAGGTCGGCCAATGCAACGGGGCGCGTGGAAGTTTTCCCTCGTACGAGTACTAGGGAAGAAGACTATGGTATTTAGAGACGTAAACAACCCCGCGTGATGTTTTTCAAAAGAAATGGTGAATTGAACATCAAACGTCCTTACTCCTGGAAATCCATAAAAGCGTATTGAAAAAACCGCCGTATGAAATTTCAGAGTTGAGAAGATTAACGTTTCCTCTAATCCTTTGTCTCCGCGAGTATCCACAAAATTACAACAAATTACAATAAATGTTCTATATGTGCTCCGTTTTCTTGCCTGACAGCCTGCCTCTTCTCTTCAAATTTTGCCATGTTATATATAACAGTAAAGGTAGTAAAAGAGAGGATTTAAACCTAAGGATCACGCAGGCCAAAGCACAGATCCTCTTCGACCGATCCACCTGTTTCAAAATCAGCTGGTCAAGTGCTCTCAAACTGTCTGTATGAATAAGTACCTGGCAAAGCAGCTGGGTACACCACTTACTTTTACTATAAATCATTGATCTTGCGAGAGTCATAGGTGCTCTTAGCGTAAAGTAGCGAGCGAAGTAAAATTTGTTGGAATTTTCCAACGATTGTAACGTATTGTGTAAGTAGAATGTCGTCCCTCGCAGTTCCTTCACCGCTGACTCGTGCAAAGACTAAAACACAGATAATTCGCAAAACGGACGATTTAAGTGCTGGTGGGCGGTTAGGTTAACGTCGATTGGAAAGCGGTTTTAGCGGATAATCCACATAAGAATCTCACGCCGCCATACCGTACGAGCCTCGTAGCGAGCATAAAGCGTTTTCCAATACTTGAAACAGCAGCATGAACGTATGAGTCAGAGGCTATGGTTTTTAGAAAAGGGGTAGGTTGGGCTTGGGGAACGATAGCAAATATGCAAAAGAGGCAGAAGAGATAGAGATGGAATTTTTGTATTTAGGCGTGTGTTCTCGAAGGATTGTGGATATGAATAACCATATTTCGGATCTGTAAAGACAGTGAAAATGTAGCGGTGAGGCAAGTGTGGAGAACAGAGGTAAGAAATTTTAAGAACTGCTCTGAGACAGATTCACGTGTAACGACAATAGAAGCACGTGATTTTTATGACTTTCTCCTCGACTCACTATTAATTGTATATTATAGTTAGTACTAAGTATTATATATTACCTGGATAATTTGTGTAATAAACGTGATCGAATCCTGTCGTATGATCCAACCATGGATCATATGATCATACGAGCCAACTATTGTAGTTCTCCGACAGTTTCATATTAGGTTGTCCGGAAAGTCCTTTTCTTTTACAGACAGGTCTTTTACAGCAACGCATCTTTGTACAAACACGAAACCTAATCTGTCGAACGTTGTGATCTTTATTTTGATAGAACAAAGTGGATCATACGTAATTCGATAAAATAAATAATAATGTTGTGCATCCATTATTTCCCTCTAAAACGAAAGAAACAGAGTTCCTAATATAAACAGAGTTCCATCTTATTCTGATCGTAATATTTTAGTGATAAATACGCGACAAAAATTGCAAAGCAATCGAACGATTCAGAATCGAATCCCAGTCCAGAAATTCCATCGATCGAACGTTTTTCTGCCTACGGTATCTTTGGTCCAATGACCTTTGAACTGGACGAATTCTTAGCTCGATAAGGTTACCGGAACAGAACGAACACCGAACACTAACGAACATTAGTCGGTGACGAAACAATGCAAAACGAGTTTGCCGTTAACGAGAAATCGTGCGCATCGATTGTATTTGCGCGTTTCCTAATTAGTTGCTTCACAATCGTTTCCTTCGTATTCGCGGCGCTCGTTCCTTCGCGGAAACAAATAGCCGAGACGCGAGCTAAAAACTCGAGAGGTGGAAGAAAAGGTGATTCGAAGAAAGGGAAAGTTGGGTGGCACAGCT
Organism: Bombus terrestris; assembly: GCF_910591885.1. Lineage (NCBI taxonomy): Eukaryota > Metazoa > Arthropoda > Insecta > Hymenoptera > Apidae > Bombus > Bombus terrestris. Next base: position 7,472,123 of record NC_063279.1, on the reverse strand, counting down.
CTCTTTTTTTTTCTTTCTTTCGTCATTCAACGAATCTGCAAATCGACCTGCAAACGTTCGTACCGTGCATTCTTTCGCTCGTTGCATTCCTCGCGACTAATTAATTTTCATCGCCACCTCTCTCTCTCTCTTTTTTGTAGATCTTTTTCTCTCGTCCTTAATTCCATTTTTCTCTTTTTCCATAGCTTCGCTGATGGAACATTTCGATTATCATAGCTCGTTTCGAGTTTGCGTCTCCTACGAACGAAATATTGGCTTGGCAACTAAGTGATTGCGGGTTTTGCCAATGCCACCTAATGACAAAATCCGCAATCGCTTAGTTGCCAACCCAATAACACGGCGTTTCTTCTTCTTTTTTTATTTTTTCGAGGAACAGTTGGTATAAAATACAGGAGGATCGAAGCGGAGATCGTTAAGCTTTTTAACATATTTGTAGTCGGTGGTTGTGTTGCGAGAGTCCTAAGTGGATGTCGTCTGCAAGTTTCAAGAGTTCATAGCTGTATGCCGCAGAGCTTTGCTATTGAAATTGGAGTGACTATGACAAATAAAATATATAAATGAAAAATATGTTGGATATGAAAAATCTAGGCGACTTGGACATTTTATAGAAAGACAGCTTCTTCGGAAATTCTTCATACCTAAACGTGCAGTGCACCGAAGACTAATTCTTCTTTCGAAACATTTCTTTTTCACGCTGTTGGAAATGTCCTGAAAACGGCGATTGATCTTACGAAGGGACGACAGGAACTACGAAATTTCGAAAGAGCAAACTGTATCTGCATTCGATCCCCTGGATCGATGCTAAAACAGCCCCAAAGGAATTTGATCGCATCTTGTCTACGAGAAATTAACTTCTTTAAATTAATTTCTGAAGTTTTAGAATATTTTCATTACAATCTCCACCCACTGAATCGTAACAATATGCAAGAGTACTATCATAAATTAAAACAATCGAAAGTTCATCAAAATAAACTACAGAAATTAAATACCAAAAAAAATAATAATATTAATATTTAAAAAATTATAAAGTTAGTTATAAAGAAAACTTGTCAATTTCTCGAAAACAAAGGACCGTGCACTCGAATCCTTTCACAGCTGTTTTTCTCAACAACCTAAAGCGTCGAATACAGATACAGCCAATTATAATAATTATAATAAATAATTCTTATCATCTTCTTGCTAAAAGATACACCCTGTATACTTTCACGCAGGGTTCGAATTACAATATCTGCTTGCATACGAAAAATACCTAAAATATCTGAATACGTCAGGCAATCGGCAAAGAACGGCAACAATAATCGAGACAAGATTTGACTTGTCGTCCGCGGCGCGGAATCGAGCGGAATTTAATAGACTTTGGTGGGCATTGTGCGTTCCGGTGGAACGATCATTGAAAATTGCCGATATTCCGGGACGAGCCTGGAATACGGAACGATCTCGTTGAATGACAACGAGATAACGGAATCAACGACGGTATCTCCGTTATTAGGAGGCCGACGATTCCCTCGAATAATGGCCGCACCCACGCTACGTGCCTGTACATACTCGATGTGTTTCCCTCGAAAACATCAACCGCTCTCGCCAATCCATCTGAATTTTACCACTAACGAAAGCTTGTTGCGAGAAAAACCTGTTTTCAAACGTATCGATTAGGTTTGCTTGCCTGATCGTGAATTCAGGATAGGTGAAAAAAAACTGACGAACTGAAATTGCAAAGCTTTGGAAAGTTTAAAGAGACGAATGTCGAGGACGTATTTGTTCTTTCTCTTGTTTGCTCGCGTACTCGTTTGATCGAATGGGAAATAAACAGGGAAAAGTAGTACAACGGTTCTCTTCTACCGTATGCGCGCTATGCGTTGTCTCTTTAAATAAATTCGAGCTTTTAAGGATAAATAGTTAGTTGTTGAGAAGTAACGTCGAATTTCTACGATGGATAAGATTCTTTTGTTCCTTGTCGATAAAACAGTTTCTAACCTACAATGTATTATTGTATCTTCGTTGTTGTTATTCCAATACACAATTTGGAAAAAGATCAGGTTTCAGCTTTTAAGAATAAATATCCGGTTGGTCAAGATATAATCTCCACAGCAAATAGTTTGCGTTTCTTGACAATAAGCATCGTTCCTAACCTACAATATATCATTGTATCTTTATTGTTGTTATTCCAATACACAATTTGGAAAAAGATCAGGTTTCAGCTTTTAAGAATAAATATCTGGTTGGTCAAGATATAATTTCCACAGCAAATAGTTTGCGTTTCTTGACAATAAGCATCGTTCCTAACCTACAATATATCATTGTATCTTTATTATTGTTATTCCAATACACAATTTGGAAGAAGATCGGGTTTCAGCTTTTAAGAATAAATATTGGGTTGGTCAAGATGTAATTTCCACAGCAGATAGTCTGTCTTTCTTGGCATTAAGCATCGTTTCTAACCTACAATATATTATTGTATTTTTATCGTTAATATTTTCATATGCAATTTGGAGAAGGTCTAGTTTCCTAGAAATAAATATTGATTTGATGAAGAAGCAATTACTGCAGCGAATAGTTTGTTTGTGTTCGTTGGTAATAAGCATCGTTTCTAACCTACAATATATTGGTGTATTCTCATTACTGATGATTCAATTACTGGTAATTGGAATGGAGAAGTTTCGTCATGGTGATTATTAGCTTACCAGCAGTTTGTCATAAATATAAAATGTATCGACAAGCATCGTTGTAAAAGTAGAGGAGAAGTAGAGGATTCGAAGTTTAGCAATACCGCCGTCAGTGAGAGGATTACAGATTTGAAAGTCGAACTGATTGCTTCGTAACTTTGTATGAAAATCGTAAAAATGTAGGATAACGCGTTTCGAAGAGTTTCTACGACTTCCTTAGAAAGATACGAATGCGACGTCAGAATTGAAGTAAATTCAACCGAGAGCAGATGTATATTCCGTTTCGTTTTTATGACACGAAGTTCAACGAAACTGAATTACCAAACTTCAACTAAATGAAAGAGTAAACTAGTATTCGCGTTTATATAACGCGTTTCGATGTAAATTTATATTTTTGCAAAGATAAATCAAGGGATAGGACCTAAAATCAAATTTGATCAAAAAATAAGAAAAAAGAACAGTTTCAAGATTGCTCAATGTGGATTTTTCATTTTGCATCTTGTGGCTATTTCTAGAAACATTGAAAACTTACTACACTATGTATATATTTACTAGATGGTGCGTTTTAATGCAAATTCATATTTCTACGAGCATAAATAAAGAAACGAAGAGTGCGATTCGGTTATTCGTTAAAATCGAATTTTCCCGATCGAAACGTCCGAGAGAAAGCAGTTTCGATGTTGGAACTCCGCTCGAGATGGTCGAGATTGTCACGCAAGTGAGCCGAACGTATTTCGAAAGGTGTCGCAAGCTTGGTACCGTACTTTATAGGACGACACGCGACATGGCGAAGAAATTTTTCCCGAAGGTTTCTCGACGGATTTTATCGAGCATGGCACGCACCTTCCTTCCTCAGGCATTCGTAACGAAAAGCGAAACTGCAACGATTAGAAGCACGACCAGCTGAATATCGCGTGTCCCGTGCCACCGCTTGTTTCGTTGGAAACCCGGCCCAAGGCTGATTTTGCTAGAACTCCGACCACAATCGACGACTTTGCTCACTCGAGGGTCGACTCGTACCAGCCTCATGCACAATGGCAGGCAGATGGACAAAAGAGTAACATAGAAGAATAAGATAGTAGATATATATATATACACGCGTAAATTCATTTTCTAAAATTATGGTGCCTCTTTAACACTTCCTATTTTATAATTTATTCTTTGATATTTTTCGCTATATTGCTCATCTCTCTCTCTCTCTCTCTCTCTCTCTCTCTTAACTTATATTCAATAACAACTAATAACAAATCTACTACAAATTTTACTTGGAAAATCGAGAATAGATTTCAGTAATTCAGAAAAATGGCTGCCGGTAAAACAAAGCAAAAGTAAATATGTCGGTTGGCGGGTAGTTTGAATTCTATAGAATTCACATCAATAATATCAAAGAATAAATTATAAAGTAGGAAATATTAAAAAGGCACCATAATTTTGCAAAATGAATTTACGCGTAGTAAATATTATATAATAAGGGCAATGAATAAATATAATATAATATATATACCATAGTATAATAGAAAACTACATAACAGAATAGGTAACTTACTAATATAACTTAATTTACCAATTAAATTATACATATGCAGGGTGTACCATTTAACTCTGTCACTTGAAATATCTCGCTTGTTCTTGATAACATTAAAAAATGCTTCAGGTTGAATGGATTCGAGGCGGGTATAATTCGACGCGATTAGTTTTCCCTAGGTGGACGCGTAGAGGACATACGAAGGTCCGCGATGTTTTTAGACGAAATCATACATCTTTTAATACATTAGCCGATGCAGCTGGACATTCTGTACAAGAAGTATCAATCTATAATATATATCTCATATATCGTTTCCTCGATGAAATTATACGAGTTTCGGTTCTCTTTTACACGCCGCATCAATCGCGCAAAACTTTCTTACGTTAACTTAGATATGCCTTGATCTGTCTTATTCTAACTTAACGATCAACAAACAGCTACGGTATTTACCTAGCGATAGTAATCCGTAATATAATATGATAACGAATAAATATCGTACGTACCACGATATAACACTATAGTATACGCGAGAATAGATAACAGTTACCGATATGGAAGGAAAAAGAAACGTTTTGTACAACAGTTGGTAAAATTCATAGCGTACTTATCAATTTTAAAGTTTCCTTTATCCGCCGCTGAATACACGTGGCTATACTTTCGATGGCGTTCCTGGATGGCGATAAATCTTTTTTATCTTCTTTATGCCATCGCTGATTCGTTTGAGTTTACAATCAGAAGACGATTCAATTTATGGTGGATTTGATATTTGTCGATCGAACGATTTCCACTTTTTTCTCAACGTACGTCACGCGAAAGAATTTGCGTTATGGTTGTCAGTCAGCGTTGGAAAAAGCAGTTGAAGAAATACGATCGCGTAGGAGTATCCTAGGGAACATTATGTGGTATTGGCTTCAAGATGAAGAAAAACACGAGTAGTTCGTAACGCGAGTATCAGAGCCTTGGAACGTCGGCTCCCAAGTAGTAAAAACCACTTTAGTCAGCTCGTTTCACAATAGGAAATTTCTTGCAAGAAATAAGAGAAGACACGTCACTGCTTATTTATTAGACAAATAGACAAGTAGTAAACAAGTAGTACGAACAAATAGTTTTCATTTTCGTTCGATATATCGTGCTTAAGAGACGACAAATTGCCATAAAAATTTTCGTGAACGAAGCGACGAAACAAATATCAAGCAACAAATATCAATTCTTTTTCAGTCGCAATGTTAAAAAAACGAAATTCGGATAATGTAAATTAAATTAAAAAAATTGCGAATTGAAATATTCCACTAACACAGCGATTTTCAAACACGCGTCAAATTTATGGGTGTACGAGTGTACAAAATGCAAAAATTCTTTAGACGATTTGTGATAATTCAGTCATCGTAGTGGCATTATCAAATGAGAAGTACGACGACAGCCGATACAACGATAGCTGTTCGGTGTAAGTACTTTGTCTTGAACCAAATATAACATATTTTTCGCTGCGCCTCAGTATTTAGTAGTATAATTAGTTTACGCGTGCTAAGGAGACAAAGAAAATTCAAAATCGCCACCTTTAAATTCCAACATTTTTTTCAAACACCGAAAGACTGCGTCTAAAGAGGCATACACACGTATAACGTAGCGCTGCTTGGCATTGATAATGGCACAACTCGGAAAACGTGTAATTTTAAAGAAGAGGCTCTTTAAAATTTACAAATTTACGTTTTAACGACGTTATGAGGCTGACTTAACACGAGATACGACACTATTCGCGAAAGCAGTACAATCTTATTACGTTTATGGCGTCAGAAAATCACCGTGAATAATAATTGCGATCCTCCGGGCGCAAAACTCATGGAATTATATACTACTATTATCATATATCGCATCTTACGGGATTTTAACGCCGACGACATTACCGATATCCCATCTTTCACGTTGTTTCTATTCGAAAATGATAAAGTCAGAGGTGAATTTTACAAAAAAAAAGTTCCTCTTCTAGCGATTTCACACAAAGTGTTGGTAGTTTTTCAACGACTTTGTAAGAGCGGATTTCCCGTAATTAATCAAAAAGTCATTAGCGCAGCGGTTTACTACAGGGGATTACGTGTTAGGGTTTCTAACTTTGAAGGTGAATATTTCCATGTCGGTAAGGTCGGGCTCCCTAAAAATTGAATCGTCTATAGATAACATGTTAAATAATGTATCGTCCACGTTTTAAAGGATCGAAGAAAATCCGTTCCGCGCTACAAATACGCGTACGTGGTATATCGATGAAGCCGCAGTTAAACCGGTTTGCTCGTGTGGATTCTCGGATCACAGGGAAACAACGAGGACATCCCTCGTCCGATTGAAGTCTATACAGCTTACGTTCGACCCAGAAATTAACCGCGAAGCGCGTTTCTTTGTTTGGAAATTTTTTCACGAACGTGGCACGATGGGCAAACGGTCATCGCGAAGGAGGTTACGTAACCACTCCTAGTGGTCGTGTTTAGCCGCATCGTTCGCCGAAACGGCTATACGTCCATCAAGATTATCCACGGAACGATCAAGAGATAACCTCACGAAACTCGTTCAAACTTCTTACACGAAGGCGAAGGTCAGATTGTCAATTAGTTGTGATAATCCCAGGGAAGGTGATTCCAGATAAAGTAAAACCAAATCGTTTCGCTAGATAACTTTGACGATCTTTTGATGTATACTTACTTCAGCGATCTTCAGCTCATTTCTTCGGCTCTTCACACGTAAACCAATAATTGAAATTTTGCAAAACACCAAACGCTCTTATTACGATATATTCGGTTCGATACAGGACATTTGCGCTGAATGTTAGTTTCATTCGACAATCCAAGGGAAAAGAGGTTAGTGGTCCTGGCTAAATAATTTGATATAATAGAACCTCGTTTATCCAAACAATTCTGCGGACAAGGTGGTTCAGATAATCGAATAATTTGGGTAATAAAGGTTACTCCTAGCAATCACCACCCGTTATATTATAAGTTCGGATACGAGAGACTGGCGTTCGGATAACCGAGTTTGTTCAATTCGTTGCCATATTTACACGATCTTTGGTTCCATCACGATTTTCATTGTAATTAAGAATTCAATATTTTTTACTTTCTAACTAAATATTATTTCATTTCATGTATGTATGTCTGTATGTATGTATTACACAGTAAATATTCCGGAAAAATTACGTGGTAACAAAGTATATCAGCCATCCTTGTAGAATACACGTTCGTATAATCGAGAGCACCCTCGACCTCGGTTCGGATAATGGAGACTCACCTAGGAATTCGTATATCCGAGGTTAGGTCTGAATTTGTTATATAAACGAGGCGCGGATGAGCGAGGTTCCACTGTAATATTAATTATATTTTTATTTTAATTTTAATTTATTATTAATTTGTCATTTAATTTATGTTAAAATGCATCATTAATAAATTGAAAATAGCGTACTCATTCGACAAACTCGGAGATTTTCAAGTTTCACTTCCAAGTTTCAGGTAGAAATATATAAGATAAATAAATGAGATCACCTGAAATGTCTGCAAAAATATCGACGAACCTTGAAAAACGTTAAAGATGCTCTGTTGCATCACATTTGATCAGGCAAGACTTAATTCTTTACGCAAAAATAAACAACCATCTATCTATCTATCTCATCAATACGCAAATTTAGCTTAATCCTAATATGGTAGGCAATAGGCGATAAAATTCTAAATTTAACAAAGAGTTGTTTAAAATTTCTTCGACTCGTTATCCGCTAAAATTTCGTTTAGTTATATATTTATTTTCTCCACCCCTTTATGTACGTAAAATTTCCCCGGAGAAAATGGGATCGCGAATGGGAAGCTTTCACAAGCGCCAGAATCATCCTCACAAGTAGTTATGAATCACCCTGTACACGTAAAATCTTTCCAAGACAAGCGTTCGAATCAGCGTGATTTTGCGAACCACTGCGAAACAAAAAAGTGAAAAGACACGATGTATTACGCACTGTAGGCGATCGTGTTTACCGACTAAGGTCGGTCAGGCTGATTAGCTGCTTAATCTCGATTCGCACGCGAATGCAAGCCGCCACCGAAGCCGGATTCGCTGGGTCAAGGTGCACCTTGTGCAGTTGCACGCATCGTCGAGTGACCGTGACAACTGTACTCGCACCTGCCGCAGTTCTGCCGCTCAAATCTTCGAATCTTTCAACGTAGAACTCGCCTTTCGATCTCTCAGGCTTGTAAATGAATCGGTCATTTTGAAATTTGATGTCTCGAAGTATTTTTCGGATCTTTCCGAATTTCGCGAATCTTTCGGAGAACGATTCTTCTGGCAACGTTTCTTAAGAAAGTTGAGAGAACGCAAAGACGTAAGAATGTGAATAGGAAATTTTCAAAACTGTCGAACACGTGTTATGTTTTAATCGATGGTATCAGGTTGGCAACTAAGTGAAACTTTATTTTCCCGGATTGATATCTCGGAACTTTATACCTTGGAAATCTCGTGAAAAACGATTCTCTTGGAAATTAACACATTGACGGCGGCAGACGCCAATTAGCGTGTTTTATTTCTCAACTGCTAGCTACTGGAGACGCTAATTCGCGTCTTACGTACTTTACGCGGAACCTTATAAGAACGTTAACTACTGTTAAATAAAACAGTAGAAAAAGTTAAAATTGTTTATTTAAAAGTTAAAACTGTTAAATAGAACACTACATTAATCGAGCTTGAATAATAAGAAACTGTTATCGGTATTAAAAAAATTGTTGAGGATAATTTATTTAGTAATGAGGAGGCAGACAAAAATACAAGATCAGAGTGTTGAATATAGCGAAGAAATTTGTGCAGATGTGTTGCCGGATGTACCAGGTGATGCCGGAAATGAAAATATATCTTACTTCCTATATGTTACTATTTATAATATATATAGATTTATATTATTATTGTTATTAAATATTACACTTGGTAAATGCCATACACTCTTTGGAATCATTCCGATCATTTATTAAATAATTCCAAAAATACGTGACAATTCAAGCTATATACTTATCATCATCGACGTGTTGAGGAAGTTGTAAAAATAAAATCTCGAATTTCAGTACTGTCGGACATGTATATCGATCGACATATTTCGCGATATTACGCTTTTGATCGCGATCAAATTTCACAGATATATGAAATTAAGCCAGCGTAAGAGATTCGAAGTTTACAAGCTTGAAAGTTCAAAAGGAGAAGTAAAAGTTTGTAAAAGAAGATATTGCGTGAATGCAACGTTGCCTTTTAATAGGTTAACGAGAGCGGACACAAAGGCAGTAGAATAGTCCGGTCACGTTGAGCCGCGCGCCAGTAAAAATGGTCAATCTTCAGCCGCCCTTTCTATACAATCCACTACAAGGGAACTGAATTTTCTCCGGAACGTTGTGTGTTTTCAAATGCATTCGCGTTTCCTTCAACGCGATTTTTAACGCGACGATATCCGTCAGAGGTAAAATACGCTGACACTCGAAAGTCATATTCTTAACACCGACCCTATCAAGTGCGGTGAAACGACCGGTTTCAAAATTTAATTAAAAATTCTACGTTCCTTGTTATTTCTTTTCTTCATCTAATTTTATGTAGGTTCATATATCAACCTATTAACTGCGGTGTTTATTTCGAAAAATCCATTGTTACAATATACGTAATATAATTATTTAATTAATTAGATACGTGTTTTTAATAAAATGAAAATAATTAAAGTAATTGTGTATTCTGTGTATTTTCCCAGCATTTAAATTTTTCTGAAATACGATCATCAATTACAATAAAATCTTGTCATCATTTGTTCCTACAATTTTGTGGTTCTCCGGTTCAGAAAGCGCCGATTAAAGAAGCGACCGTTTCGACGTTTACGATTCGCTTGTTTTGCGACCTACTTCGCTTTGTTTATTCAGATTGATCGACTACTTGAGATTTGCCTGTCTGTCAAGTAAATTGTATTTTTACCACTCGAGCGACTTTGCGACCGCCTGAAATGCAAGAGCCAGCTCGAGCATCCTTGCTCGTTAGAAACTTCTTGGCAAGAGACGATACGATTATGACTTATCAACCATCGTATTCGTCACACACAACAACTGTGCGATTTCTTTCCGTCTCCAAGTACGAAAATAACTGCGAAAGAGCAAGTTCGAAACGAGCCGAAGACGTCAGACAAGAAACGCTGAGCGAACAGGGAGCCAGAGATGAATTTGAAAAATGTTTTCAGATGAGGAAAAAACGTTGGAAAATCGTGAAAATAAATACATATTGTTCGAAAAGGAGAAAAATTACAGAAACCTTTTGTCATAAGTAAAAATCCGCAGACTAATTAATTATCAGTTGTTCGTTGTCATTATCGGTCCTCTTTATCCCAGAAAAATTTAATCATCTTGGCGGATAAAAGAGGGAAAGATATTTTGTAAATTTAATGCCACCATGAACTAGTGAAATTCTATTAAACTGCCATAGGATGAAGTTCGTTCTCTGCGAATATCGCGATCCTTTGTAAATCTCAAACGTGTTTTTCAAATCATTTTGCACAGTCCACATTGTATAATCAGTAGCAGTAAAGGAAGAGTTAAACACACGGGTGTTCGACTGGGAATAAACTGATAAGTTTCATGAGTCGGTAAAGTTGCTAATTACTAATTAAGAGTGTTCATTAGTCGTGGTACGTCGGTGCAAGTATGAAACGAGGAATAGCGCGACTTTGTCGCTCGAGGGAAATTAAATCGAAACATTTTCGGCTATCTGTTACTGCTATTTCACAGGAACTTTCTTCGATAACTTCGGCAACCAGAAGTTGCCGCAAAACCAGAACGTGCTAACGTTGGATCGTGTCTCGAATTTTCCTCACAACGTTCCCATCCTCGCTCGCCTCGCTCCACGATATTTCGATCTTCTCGCGCGGTAATGTATCGACTGAAAATATCGGTAAATTGACAAGTTGCAAATTGTAGGATACAGATCTTTCTTTTAGAATTTCGTACGCTTCATTGCCAATTATCGTCGTAAGAGAATTTTTTGCTAGTAGTTAGTGTAGGGATTTTTATGAGCCCTAATGAAAAATTTGAGAAAATGCATAGAAATTGTAATATAATATTGAAAATTATAACAATCCACGATTATTTCAATATTATAATTAGAACAATTTACAATGAAATTTGTACGTGGATAAACAAATAATTTGTAACACATATAATTTTGATTAACCTACAATAATCCTAAAATCACAACTATAACATCTATCGAAATGTGCAAGTTAGGAATAAATTTCCTACATTATCAACAATCACACGCAGTGTATGTATAGCAAAATAAATCTGCCTATCAAATCTATCTACGTGTTATTCCATAAAATATTCAAAGTGTAGCCTTAACAATACCATTCCTACAAGCGTGTTCATAAAAGTATCAATTCTCACACGTAATTCACCATTCACCCAACAACTTACGAATAGACTATAGATTTTTATACAAATTATATACATACATTTTCGAGAACATAATCGAAGGTGTTGCTAGTCTCGCTAGAAAATTGTTTTGCCTATCGAATATTATAGAAAACACTATATCTCGGATACTTCAAATATTTCTTCGTATTACGTTCATTTTCTGCGAGTTTTCACTTTCCAACTTGCCCGAAACGCAGAAAGATGCGCAGTCAATTTATGGCTCGTAAAATTTCATTTACCATATTAATCACTATGAATTCGATTATGCAACAGATACCAGACAATGTTGCAGGTAGAGTATTTACAGCAACGACGCAGGTGACTGAGTCGCGGGTCGATATTTCCGCTCGAACCTTCCTTTCACAGCTTTAAACCACGTTTCCAAAGTCCTTGCATCTTCGATGTTGGCCTGTTTGCGTTCCTTGGTTGCGCTTCACCGAGTCGAGAAGCATGATCCCGTCCAAGGGTAGATTAGAGCTTTCACGTGAAAGGGGAAAGATGTTCGCCACGGTTCAGAGCACTTGATTGGCCTCTAAGTAGAAAAGTCCATTAAACATCGGGCCGTGCGTGCGCGCTCCTGCACGCGCCACTCTGCCACGATCGCCTATTGAATCGACTAACTCGATCGATGGTATTGAAACTTGCGTTTTATTCAAGTAATGACTTCAAGAAAAACTCTACATCTTTACTTTTGTATATCCGTGACCTGGACACCGCTGTTACGAAGAGAATAGAATTTAGTGAAACAATAAGTTCAAAATAAAAAGAGGTCGATATTATCGTGTTCTTCAATACAAATTATGTTTTGGATTACAAGGTCTAGAAACAAAAGAGCTATAAGTAGATTTCTATTGTTGTTTCTTGGAACCTTTAGCTAGAGCTACAAGGTTAACTTTTTGGTAATGTCCTTTGCTATAAATATTGGGTTGACAACTAAATGATTGCGGATTTTGTCATTAGATGGTATTGACAAAATCTGCAATCACTTAGTTACCAATCCAACATATGAACGTGCTCCCTATCAAGCTTCTTCCATTGTATTGTAACAGTGTAAGAGTGAGGATCTGGCATACACTATACTTATACCTATACTTATTTCAATATATTTTTCTATTACAAATTCATCCACTCGTTTTTCTATCAGTCAACTTCAACACGTTTCTACCTGTCTCATCGTTTAAACTGTGGATTTCTGGATTTGTGCATCGTTTGCGAAGAAATTTGAAGATTCTGTTATAGAGTCTATTATTTCCTTGTGAAACGAAAGAAGCTTTTCGGCCAACCTAATATTGTAATATTTGTTAGACAATACGTATTTCTGTTTAGGTTTCGTATCTTCAGTTACGTCTACGAAAATATACAGAAACATATCAGATTTCCCGGTGTCTGCTTTCTATCGCGTTGGTCATCGCGCTATTTACCGTGCTACTCAGAGTATCTGCGCACCATCGTATTTATTAAAGGCTGGCAACTAAGTGATTACGGATTTTGTCATTAGGTGGTATTGACAAAATCCGCAATTACTTAGTTGCCAACCCAATATTTGTATCCTAATTAATTAGGTGCAAGTGCAGGACGTACTACCATGGCATATATATACCGCAGTATAATACGTACGATATACAGCGGGGTAAGTAAATGTTACGGATTAAATTATGCATATACAGGGTGTACCACGTAACTTTATCACCTGGAACATCTCGTTTGTTTTTGGTAATATTAAATAATTATTTCTGGTACAGATTGGATGGTTTCCAGGGGTACATCATAATCTAACGGGACTAGTTTCTTCGTAGGTAAACGCGTAGACGACGTACCAAGGTCACCGGCGTTTTTTTCTTTTTTTATAGAGAATCATATATCTTCGAATACATCGATCGATCCATCTCGGTATCGCTTCTGAAAAAACTATTAACCTACTTATATCAGAAAGCTGTTACTTTGGCACTGGTTTAGCGATCCTCTCAGAATTTTTTTTTTTTTATATCACCAGATTTAAATTACTCATTTATACCACCAGTTTCATAGTCTAACCAACTCCGTTCCTTCGAGACTCAGTGACTATTGCAATATTCGTTACTTTTTTCATTCTTTATACGTCGCAGTGACATACTTTTTCGTATAACCCGAAGGCTAAAACCGATCACTCTATACATATGTATGGGAAAATGTTGTCAAAAATGATGATCTTGACGACGTACTTCCATGGGACCGAAACCCATGGGACGAGGCAATTCTATTAGGTTGGCAACTAAGTGATTGCGGATTTTGTCAGTGCCACCTAATGACAAAATCCGCAATTATTTTCTATTAGTAGCGAAGACTTGTTACATGTCGTTACTGTCGCGTGAACATTACAATAACCAAAAAAAAGAGAAAAATACGGTTCGTTTAAATCGAATAATGTTCATTCACATACATACGTACACGTGTACGACAAAGACATTACTTACTTGAATACATTAAAATAAATTAAACCTCGATACGCTGCTTTTAAACTGCTATTCTAGAACAGAACGATCGGAGACGGTTGGTGAATATTAGCGCAAAAGAATGTTGGCGAAACGATGTTCGGCCGAGTGACGCGCGAAGCCCTGGGCTTAATCGCGTTTAGAATTGAAGGAAAGGCCGAAAGTGGTTCAAGTACGGGGCCATGCGGCGACATGCTCTTCTCCCCGAAATAACGATTGCTCCTACACTGTTTACCTGAGAGACGAACTATCGATTACGCGCAGCGATAAATATAACGCCAACTAAAGCCGGCCGACCTTCTTCCGCGAGGCATAGTCAATGGTCGTTTTCAAGGTGCCGTTTTTACAGCTCTGTTACGTGGCCGTAACTACGTTAACCTAAGAAGATAGCAATCTCTGCTTAACCCTATTGATCATTCTTTTCCATCTGTCCCTTTCATTTCTCTCTCTCTCTCTCTCTTTCTCGCTCTCGCTCTCGCTCTCTCTTCTTATTTCTCTGTTTCTCTCGAGTAGATCTTCGCATCGATTTCCATCGATTTGATTAACACTTTACTGACCGCTAGGGGTTCACAACATACGCAATTTTGACCGGTAGCTCAGGCGCAAATTCTCCCCAGCACGGGCTCTGTTTCGGTTTAGACTCTCCAATACCATTCTTTTCGTTCATCGCGAACGGTAAGTTTTTCAAATTGGTATAAAACTGTAGGAGCTTACAAAGCAACGCAACTGACGCAACTGAGCAAGGTACCTTAGTACTAAATAACAAATTACTGCTCATATAATGAGAAGGATTGTTTATCGTCATGGCAACCGTATTAACTGTGGGTAGGCTATCGGTCGGTAAGCGTTGGAGATAAAAAACCGATTAATCGGCTATCGGTCGGTAAAGTGTTAATATAAAATGAGATACATTGGGTTGACAACTAAGTGATTGCGGATTTTGTCATTAGGTAGTATTGACAAAATCCGCAATCACTTAGTTGCCAATCCAATAATAAACGGAGGATAATTTAATCGATGTGTTTAATTAATGTTTCAAGAGGGCGTTTAATACGTTCGAGATTATTGACGTATGTATGTGACGTGTGTGTACGTATGTGTCGGTCGTTTAAGTAACGCTGCTGACGCAATTATCGATACACTGCGATGGAAAATGATGAAATCGAAGCTGATACTACGCTGAGGCACTAATGCTTAAAATAAAGACATCTTTGACTAAAAGAAAAAAAAAGAGAGAGAGAAAAGAATGCAAGTTTAGAGGTTTGCGTAGTAGTTAAATTAACTGTAACCGCACGCGTAATTTACTACACGCGTATGCGAAGAAAAATTGATCATTTCTATGCATCTAATGTAATTTTAGATAAATAATTGAAATAAATAATTCTTAAGAAGAAGCTGTAGAATTAGAAAAGAAAAATACGTTTGTCAATGTTTTCGCTAAAAAATCACGAGAAACGTTTATAATTATATGTTGCAATGTGCGTAAATACCTTTATGAATACAGTTAATTTAACTAATTAACCGTTGCGACCTCTTTGAAAAGCTTGTGCAGCTGAAATGCATTGCAGAGAACAAAGGAAGTGACAGCTACTTTGTTCATATTATATACAATTCTTTCACAATAATTATTTATATTTTTTCATTTTTGTTTGTTTTATTTTTTCTCTTCGAAATATTCGAAACATCCTGAAATTTACTAATATATTTTAATTGTCGCTAAAATTGCAATTTAAACAGCAAATTCTAACTACTTTTTACTTATAACGAGTATACTTGTCGTGACGAAAAATATTTTCATTTCTTCGTGACGAGTGTACTCGTCAAGAACACGGTTAACAGTTGACTGGTTAAAACGAATAAATCAAAAGTAGGCGAATATTCTATAAACATCCGTGGTTGATGCAGCAAATAAAAAGATTGGAGAAATCAACGATACCGGACTGCTCACCGCTTATTTTTCGCATTAAAAACGAGAAGCAGGTACGAATTGCAGAGGCTTCGAGGTTGATCGGCGAGCGTAAACCGAGCTTTAGCCATCAGAAGCCCCGACTATGATTCTCGAAAGTAGTTTAACCGGCGCATAAATCAGCCTGTTGGAGGGACGTGTGGGTGGTGGTGGGTGCACGTCCGTAAGCCGATGTCCAATCTTATCGGGCTTATTGCTCGTTTGCCCCGCAGCCAGGAAGGAAATATTTGCCTGTCGACGATAAAACACCGTCAACGTTTATAACGAGCTTGCAAGGAATTAATAGCCGACCTGCGGGACACTAGGTAAAAAATTGGAATAAACGCGAAGTTGATCGTGAAAGTACATACTTGAGCATTCGTAATGTGGCAACACTTGGCAACCATGTATATCGCCGAAGCGAAGTGCCTAATAAGCCATAAATATGCCAACGGTCCTTTCGCCGAATGTTCGAGAAGAAGGCGTGCGTGGCAACGGTCGCGAACGCCTAACAAACGCATGGATAGTGGGGATATTGAGGGGCGACAAAAAGAAAAGAATCGAATCCGATCGACAGTTAGGTTCGAACCAAGAAACGATAAAGTCGAGTTGTAACTGGACAGCGAGATTGACTAGCGAAACCGAGAGCGATACGCGACGCGATCAAAAGAAGACACTTGTTAATAAATATATTTTTTATTATTTAACGCATTACACCCAATATCACCACAGTAGAAATCAGAAGCAAACGTACTGTTGCTCGTGACGGTACGTGTTCGAACATTCGTAGATGTTGGAATACACGCACGTACAGTTGCTCGTGAAAGTATATACTCGAAGATCTATAGAAGTTAGAATAGACCATGAAAATTCCGCGAAAATTAGAAAATTAGAAATTCCGTGAGCGAGCTCGCGGAAATATTCGATCGCTTTTATAGAAATTGAAATAAACGTGCGACATGACGCAGCGATTAGAACACGAACGTGGGCTCGCTCGTGGAAATATTCGAGCGTGTTTACAGAAATTTAAATAAACGTGCGACACAACGTAGAATACACGAGAGAATTTAGAATAAACATACAATTGCTCATGGAAGTGTTGGGATACTCGTAGATGATTTTGACGAGTATAGTAGGTGCGTTAGACGAAACGTTTTGCAATTTGATTAACGCTGCTATCATAAGTCGAGACTCGATTATCGTAATTATATTGGTAAAGTATAAAGCAAATGTGAAAATGTGCGAAGCAAACTGCACAATATCTAGTGCAATTGTTGTATATGTATAGTATTTCGCAGAGAGTAAGCTGGAAGCCATTCTAAGTTAAAGGCAAGGATTATAATAAATAATAATAATAATACATTTCACAGAGGTCGTAACAATATTTGAACAATTATATCAATTATATTGGTCCTGGTATGTATCAGAGCTATATTCAATAATTATTATGTGCACAAGATTGCTGTTTATATTGTATAGTTGGTTCTTATTAAATACATGTTTGCAGTAGATATTTGGTAACTTTTATATACATTTTTAGATCGCGTTGAAATTTGACCAATATAATTATAATAGACTTGTGTCGTTCCAAATAATGATGAAATTTCAAAATGTTTTATATAACGCGTACAATATATACATAATATTAAATACATTTTAATATGTCAATGTATAATGTGTTTTAATGTTATATAACAGTGTCAAATTGACTTGGAGTTTTATCAATACAATCAGGACAATTTTACATAACACGTACAATATGTACATAATATTTAACATATTTTAATATGTCAATATATAATCCGTTCTATGTTATACATACGATATGTATGTACAGTTTCAGATTGACTTAAATTTTGTCAATGTAATCAGGACAATTTTACGTAACACGTACAATATGTACATAACATTCTACATTTTAATATGTCAATATATAATGTGTTTTATATTATACGTACCATATGTATAGTTTCAGATTGACTTGGAATTTTATGAATATAATCATGACAGTTTTACATAACAGTTTTCCATAATAACAATTTTAATATGTCAATATACAATTCACTCTATTTAATATATACACAATGAACATAAAAATGTTCTATCATAAAATATTGAAGTACATATAGAGTTACTATTCTTCTTACACGATTTACGAATAATGTTAACGTACGAACAGTTGCGCGATATTTAATTCTCTAATTAAAATTAAATTCTTCTGTAATTGTCTAATTGGTAAGCGTTCATATACTTTTGCTATACTATCGTTCGTATAGTAGCAAGTTTCTAACAGATGAACTAATGTTACGGAATCAGAATATTTCTTCTTTCGAAATAGCATTTCGCCGAAACGTTAGATAAATCCGGTCTAAATCGTTCTAGTTGACAATAATAGAACGTGTTCGAAACAGCACACATATCGGTTGATCGAGAAATACCGCGTTGCTCGCGACCAGGATTTTCACGAAGATGTTATCGAACCGGTGGTCGGGGAAAACTCTGGCGAGCTCTAAGGAAAATTACGCGGTCACAGCGTTTCTTTCGCTTGGAATAGAACAACGTCGATCGTACGCGATAAAACGAATTTCACATCGAGTTTCTTTCCGCCTTTATTCCCCCTTTTCCCCAACCTTCGCCGACTAATATTTCCCATAATTCTAACTTTATTTCCATTTCTAAATTTCCCTCTCTCTATCTCTCTCTCTCTCTCGATACAGGCAAGCCCTTTTTTTCTACTTGATATATACAGGCCACCGCCCATACAAACGAAATAACGACAAAATAAAATGCAATAAAATTTCTTCTTTCAAAGTTTCATTTTCCAGAAAATCGAGTTCCAAAATTTATATTATTTATATTTACCATAAATTTGAGATATTAATAAAATTAATAAAGTCGAAGATACTGTCTTTGTATTCGTTGACTGGATGTTCGCTTATCGAAATTTTCTAATATGCTTCCGGTGACAGAAGGAAAGAGGAAGACTCGCTAGAGTGGATAAACGTTAGAAAGTATACTATATCGAAAAGTTGATGGTATAAGAGCGCTGTTTATCGCAGTGGGGACAGGGGGAGGGTTTCAAATGTTCTCTTACATCGGGCCGTTAATCTCATCCATATTCAAGAGGCACTTCGCTTTGCTGAATCGGATTTGCCATAGCTTGCCTCGGTAAACGCATTAAAAACTCGCGAATCGGATCACCCGCTGAAACACGAGACACCGAACAGCTGAGAAACTTTGCTTGCAGCCAATCATTTTTACTCGAGTCGACAAGATACGCTCCATCGATCCTGCCCATTTCAACCTTACCGATACCTTCGAGCTGACAATCTTTTTCGTCTTCTATACGTCGTCCAGTTTCTAACGAAATAAATCCGAGCGATTTAACGAACAAATAATCTTCGAACGCTATTCGATTCCAACTCTTCAATTCGCAACAGTGGAAACTTCCGCCAACTAATTCTCTCGCCGTTTCTAAGCACAAAATTGTCTCGTTTGGATCGAACCGGACAAATATCTTCCAAGCTGTGATAAAAACGTCATTGGAGAAAACATTTCGTATGAAAGTTGGTCTGTTTCTGGTTATAAAACTTGTTGTTATTGGTAATTTTGTGACGATGACGAAAATCTTATTGTAGGTGGACGTGCCTTGGACATTTCGAGGTGATCTTCGTCTTTCTAAATGGAACCACGCGTTTCTTTATACGCGATCTTTATATTTTTGTTCTCTGCAAAAAAGTGTTTGAGCATTTGGGTTGAAAAATGATCGCTTTGTGGAAGATATTTTTGTTGAGAATTATGAATCTTAACCGCTGAAATAAATGTAAAGGTTACACTTAGAATTTATATTAAAATAGTTTTAGATTTATTTAATAAATGATTTACGGGATCTTCGTTGATATACATTTGCACGAGTCTCAGTACTCTCTTTGTCTCACCATTTTCTATACCACATTGCTAACACGTACTTCCATACACTCATACTCACATACGTGTGTCACTACTACGCGGCTAATCTAGTCTTGCACACAAAATTATATATATCTCAATAATTTTAACTTTAATCTCGGGAAAATGATCGCGAGGGACGAGGAAACAGCGCAGTGCCTCTATGTCGCTACATTCTCCTCATCCAGATACTTGGGTGGAACAATGATTACCCAAAAAGTAAATATTTCAACTTTAATTTGGTTGCACAAAAGACAAGGAAACCATAAACGAGGATAGGGTCGGCGTGACCTGCATGCAAACTGCATGAAATGGCGTATCGAGAATCGTACAGTTGCGTGTAAATAAGTCAAATTCAGCTTGAAATCTCGAAAGCATCTCCACGTAAATAAATCTATTGGTCATCGTAGGACGCTCCTCTTGAAATAGAACGAGTTCTATTGGAAACATTTTCTCGAAAAATCTATCGTTTACGAGATATGACTCGCGTGAGTAGCGACTAACACGAGACACCCTGTATATCATCAAGTTATCGATCAGATAAATAAATAGAAATTCTTCCTTCGTTTATCCACCTCCGTTCTTCCTTATTTTTATTATTCCACGATATACAACAATTTATAACGCTAATATCTCAACTGAAACAAAGAAATGTTCGTAAATAATCGCTCCATATATAATAGTCGATCCATCCTCAAATTACAGAATCACAACAATTTTCTTGCAACACTTCGTTTCCGCCCTGTTTCACTTTGCCCAATTATTCCTCGTCATCGTGTCGATTTGGCACAGCAACCGCATCTCGCCGTTCTTATCCACATCGTTGCTTGACGATCCAGCTGGCAACGATCAACATCCATCCTCGAACAGCAGCAGCAAGAAGAAACGATGAAGCTACGCTGCTCGACTCGATCCAACTCGCGAAACAATTTCTTCTTTGAAACAAATTCATCAGCAAAGCTATCGAAACGCTGTCTCGTTCGTTTTCGTCGAATCGCCACTTACTCTACGAAATTTCGAGCCGCAGAAATACAGAAAACGCGTAAGATCCAACGATCGAAATATGAAAGAAAATGCAGAGATTTTGAGTGTACAGCTTCCGGTCGAGCAACACGTAGAAGCGGGCGAAACGTGAATTCTCGTGGGAAAGTAAGAAAAAGATACAGAGCAAAATCTTTTTTCGAAATCGAAGGGAAATCGAGTTTAAGATTGTACGTTGGAACATGGCCAATTTTTAGACTGGACAGGACTAAATTATCCATAGGAGATCGTGCGGAAAATAAGTGGAGAACGTAGATTTTTCCCGCTAAGTTTAAAACAGAGTTTAAACGCGTTTAGTTCGGGATGTGTTTAGCACGCGCGTACGATAAATTTCGAAATTTATCTTCCTCGGAAACGAAGCGTCCTATGAACAAATTTTATTCCACGTTTTCCACTTATTTTCATACGTAGAACCACCTTTTGTCGATCATCTGGTTCTATTCAGTCCGCAATTAGCCGTGTTTAACGAATTATTTGGCCGAGTATAAATATCTGGAAATTCTTGCAGTTAGCTGTTCGCAAAAGTTAGCTGCCTTCTCTTTCTTTTATTAATTAAAAAATAAAATAAATAACAAAATTAATAGCGTCCTTGGTAATCTGGGTCGATCGTAGTTTTATAGGCGCGATACCTGTATCAAACGTCCCGATACCTTCCAACTGGGCTGTACATTCAACGAAAGTTTACATGGAACAGATAATAAAGTGCAGTGTTACGTAGAGTGCAACTCCGCGTGTACGAAATCTATTAGGTTGTCCGAAAAGTTTCTTTCGTTTCATAAGTGAAATAATAGATACACAACATTTCTTATTTTATATTATTTTATAGATTTATGTATGATCCATTTTGTAGTAATAGAATAAAATGAATCAAACATAATTCAATAAAATAATATTGTAGGATCTTACTACAATTAGTGTATTTGCAATAGATTAAACAGATGTTGGTTGAACAGGAAACGATGGTTATTTAACGTCAACTAAATACAATAACGTACTATAATTAAGACAAATAAGTAGTTAATTTGCAACTCTTGTCACCACGGTTCCAACACTCTTTCTCACACGGACCATACTCTCTCGACAACACAATTCGCGCTCTCTGACTTCTCAACTAACACTGATCGTTAATTCGTCTCTCTCCCTTAGCGTCCCTTTGTCCTTTGTCTTAACTCCACCACGCACGTGATCCGCAACCGCTCGTGGCCAGGGTCACGTAGGCCTTTTCATTGTAACTATTCGATTCAAGGACCGACGATATATTGTTGGGCCTGTCTGCATTTTGACTTTCTCGCGACATTGTTTATAGTTCACCCGATATCTCTTAGGTCTTTCGTTCACGATACTACAATATAAAACAAAAAATGTTGTGCATCTACTACTTCCTTATAAAATGAAAGGAACTTTTGGGACAACCTAGTATTTACATATGCAAAATTTTAGTAGCGTCTGATTAAGTGAACTTTATTAGTCGACCTCCTATTATCGTCTGAACTAACCTCCAGCCTACCTTGTACAAGTCTAACAATAAGGTGGAAACAGTAGAGACACGCGTTATATGTTGCCAATCCAACACAAGTTTGCAACGTATTTAGGAGGAAATGTTTCGTGGAATCCTCTTGCACGAACGCGAACTGCGATTAACCGAACGAAATAGATGGACAGGAAATTACGTAGAGCCTTGACTATCCGAGATGATGTGTCATCTATTTATTTAGTGGAAAACTGAGAAACTAGTGAGATTTGTTAGTTGGTTCATAAAACGTATAATAAAATCGTAGGTTTTTATTTTAGTGCGTATGTTTAGGTTTGATTCATCGTTTGATTTATCGGCAACTTGATCAACTGTTTTCGCAATATCCGACTATTCCAGTGTTCTTACGTACTGTTCGCGTTAAAATGTCCAGAAAGACCAAGTTACGCTCAAGTTTAAGGCGTCTCGGACTATACGGAACTTGAGTCGAACTCGCATAAACGAGACTCCGCTGTATACGAGCCACCTGGTTGTATATGGACCAACTGATCTATCCAGGGTATTCTCGTCGTATTTTTGGTGATCGAATTCTATCAGTTTTAATTCGAAAGAAAGTGGGAAAGAAATATTATAGTTGATAAATAAAATCTTTAATTTCATCAAGTTGATAATTACTTTGCTCCTTACGGTATTTTAAACCAACTAACCTTTCGATTCTTAACCAGATCTACCGTATAATTTGTACTAAAGGAAAATAGAGAATGTCGAAAAAATTGCTATCTTACAAATTGGTCCAATGGCCTTTGAAGTTTCAGCGTGTAGTTTGCACAAAATTCTGCCGTATAATTTTCACAAAATTCTAGTTTCCACAAAACCAAACTGGAGAATCCTAGAAAATAGCTCGCTTTTAAATGATTCTTCATGATCTTCTACGAGACAAACAAGTTCCTTAGAGCGTTTCTTCAAACGCTATATCGCTTCCACGTAGATTTTCGAGTGTTCTGAGTGAGAAATATTTCCATTTCGAGTAACGTGTTTCTGCCAACGTTGTTCATCTTTGCAGCTACACTTGTCAACGCGCACATAAGCCAACTGATTCAATTCGCGGAACAGTTTCCTTCTTGCGTTGCGCGTATTATTCATCACGCGAACTCCTGAAACGCTGTCTCATTCGTTTGGTTCGTGGTCGGACCAATGGTTTGCCAAGCCATTCGAAGATCATTTGCTTGCATGGTGTTCCTGTTGCATAGGCCTGGACGGGAAGGCACACGCTGGTCGAGGATGCATCGTTCAGAAGCTTTCAAGACGCTGGGCTACGATTCGAGAGGACACTCGATGGAAAGTGGCTGCTCGTCGCCGACTTCTCCGCCGTCTTCTTTCACCCATCCCCCTTGTCGACCGTTCCAACACGCGACACATTGTTCTCGTTGTCTTGTGATCGACTCGCGGCAAGATAGACGAGACGATTAAAACGTTATCATAAGTGTGAGAAGCGTTGTTCGATGTGTCTCGCTGCTAGAAACGTGGAAATAGAAATGTATTTTTCTTTTTTTTTTTTTATTATTTAATTTGTATTTTACAGTTTGTCCAGCTGGACATTTGATAAAGAAATGTATTTGCGTTTGAAATGATTAGACGATGCGTTTCTTCTGTTAGAAATTTCTTTGTTTTGTCCGTGGCGCGGTTGATTTTTTGTGTTTTAATATTTTTCTTCTTTTTTCTCTTCTCCTTTTTTTTATTTTTTCCTTCTCTTCTTCTTTTTCCTTTTTATCTTCTTCTTTTTTTCTTACATTTTTCCTTCTTCTTCTTTTTCTTTTGTCCTTGTATAACGTATAATGTACAAAATAGTAGTATGAAGAAGAATAGTATAAAACAATATAGATGGTACAGAAACGAATAGCGTAAACAAAATTTTGAAAAAATTGCAATTGGTCGGAATCGCGAAGAAAACAAGAGAATATCATTCTTTTCGATTTTTCTTATCTGGTTCTCTTAACAAAAATTTAAACCACATATTTTGAAGATTTATGGCAGTTACACACACGCTGACAATTTCACCGAAATCGATGAACGTTACTACGAGTTACAAAACGAATTAAAAATGGCGAAGATCACAGTTTTGAAATTCGCTGTAGTACACGAGTCTGCGATTTTACCGCAAGTCACCGATCATAGCCGAAGTTTGCCGAATGCACATTTAAATTGGTCGCATCGTTTCGTCTCTATTTAGAAGTGGTTTCTTTGTGAGGAGCGTCGCCTCTTGTTGCATCCCTGCTCTTTGTTCTGCGAACAATTTGAAAGCTGAAAATGCTCTTTCCACGCTGGATTGCGTGGCAGGTACCGCGTGAAAATCGTAGCCAATTTTGCTACACGTGATATCGCCGCACACTTCTTCTGTTTCCAATAGATCATTAAATTCGGTGTCGATGTCGACATCTCTCTTCCTTGTAATTCTCGATTTCCTATACTGATTGAAGTGCTTGTGAATTATCATGCAATTTATCGTCGGAAGGAGAGTCCACTTGGTTTCTCTCTCACTCTCACTCCTCTCGCTGATTCTTTTAAGAGAGACAAAAAAATTTTTTTTCTTTTTTCTTTCACTCTGACAATAACGAACGTTCAAGTTTGAAATGCAAAAAAGGAAGCTGCTACTCAATGAATACGACTCGTCAGTAATGTTAACGACAATTGACAATAATCGAATGTAACCAGAACAACATTTTTCGGTGTTGATAATAATTATCGGTAACGAAAAGAAAAGTTTGATCATCGACGATGGTTATTGGTAATCAGAATTAAATTTCCATCGTCTGTAATGATTATTCGTAACCAAAACAAAATTTCCATCGTTGATAATGGTTATCGGTAATCTAAAAAATTTTGATTGTTTGTAATGGTTATCGGTAAAGAAAACATTCTTTTCGTCTCCCATAATGGTTATCGGTAACCAAAACGAAATTCTGCTGATCGATAACGATCATTGGTAACCAGAAAAAATTCCGCTCATTTGTATCGGTTACCGGTAGCTAGAATGGAATTCCCATCATTAGTAACGGTTATCGTTGACCAAAACAAATTTTTCGCCGTCGATAAAGATTACCGCTAAACAAAATAAAATTCTCATCGTCGATAATATTTATTGGTAACCAAAAAGAAGAAAAAAACAAATAAAAGAAAAGAAAAATTCCAATCATATATTGGTTAGTGACGAGCGAAATTAAACTTCTATCGTCGACGATGGTTACTCGTAATCGCAGCAATTAAAAGCTAAATATCTCTTGATCGTTTGATTTTCTAAGAAATTTCTTTCAGATTTCTCGATAGCTGACCTCTGTTCGAATAAGAATGAACTTTCTCACCGTGACTTCCCGCGAAACGATGTTTGGCATGACTGTTACTTCGAATCTGTGGCATTATTTTGCGTCTTAAGGAGGGTAGAAATTCTCCCACCAGGTGCATGAATGAGTACTTCCAACCAGATGGTCGAGAGGATAATAGGTGGGTGGGCTAGCCGCGTAGAAAGTTGCATAGGGTCGGTGCACGTAGCCTTGACCCGTTTTCATCGAACGAGCCAGGTCAGGAGAGTGCGTCGGTACCAACGTTATAGAATCGAGCTTTTGCTCGCGTTGCGTGCAGCGCTGGTGCACGGGTACCCGTGCACGCCTACGATTATCGTTATCGTCTTTTCGCCTGTAAACGCGCAAGAAAATGGCAAATGTCGAGGAAAATGAAGGAAAATTGCAAGAGCGCGTGGACTCGTTTCGTGTTTTGTCCAACGGCCACGTGAAACTATGCGTAACGCGTGCGAATTTGTACACGCAAAAACGTAGGAAACGCTTCTTGCAAATAGGTGTTTTTGAAGAGTAAAATTTTTCTTTCCCCTTCGCTGCCTCGTGTTCGTTAAAATATCGAATTTATACGATCGGTTTAATAGAATCGTATAAGCTTTTATAATAAATTGCATCGTGACCCAGCATCAATTTAATAACGTCGTATAACGTTTAATAATAAATTACGTCATAAACATCGTCGCATTTAATAACATCATAGAACGTTTAATAATAAATTACGTCATCGAACATTGTCCATTTAATAAGATCGTATAAGCTGTTCATTCACCAAATCTGTCTCTAGATGCACAAAGTAGAATGTAGGGAAAATTAGCCGAATTATATACAGAGTGCCCCTGGTTTTATTCGACCCATGCAGATATCTCGTAAACTATAGGTTACTCTAAAACGTATGATGTTTTCAATAAAACTTGTTCCGTTTCAAGGGAGATGTGTTACGATGATCAGCAGATTTGTTTAGGTGGAGGCGCCTTCGAGGTCTCAGGATGACCTTCCTTTTCTTAAATGGAACTATACACCATGTTTCCATACACCGTTTTACGACACGCATTCTCTACAGAAAAGTATCCAACTGCAAAGTATCTGCAAAATGTCTAGTTTAAGAGATGTTTCAATGTTAATTTCATCGAATCCAGTGTACAAAAGATAAGGAAAACATAACGACAAAAACACTGCATTATTTTTCCTTATCTTCCATACAATAAGTTCTACAAGATTAAAGTTGAAATAACTTTTGAACCGATTATTTTTCGATGCAAATACCCTAATACTTTTTTGTAGAGAATTAAAAAGTGCATCGATCGGCGTATAAAAAAATATATATTTCCACTTAGAAAGACAAAAATCACCTCTAAATCTCCAAGGTACGTCCACCTACATGAGATTTGTTACCTTCACAGGATTACCAACAGCAACAAGTTTTATAACCAGAAACAGTTTTATTTGAAACAAATAACATTTTTTTCTTTTTTTCGAGTTATGTATAGTATATGGAAATAGAATGAAAGTACTATCGAGTGATATCCATACTGTCGAATTTGCTAGTTGGCACAACAGAGCCAGCAGTCGTTAGTCCAATATAGATATTGTATTATTATTTGTATTATTGTTAGTCCAATATAGATATAGAATTTAGATCCTAAATGTATAATTTAGGAGATATTTACGTGGCTGGATTAGAATGGGACACCCTGTATAGGATGAGCATCGATCAAGCGCTTTGGCAGTCAATTTTGAAGAATTCCACGAAAGTGGAACGAACCAATCGTGAACGGTTCACTATTAATATGCAGTCATGAATTATCCGCATCGTAAACATCATCAATTTAATGATATCGTATAACGTTTAACAGCAAATTACATGATAAACGTCATCGATTTAACCAGTTAGCTGTTGCGGCCTCTTTGAAAACCGTGTACCTGAACTGTGTGGCAAAAAGTAAACGATGACGAGTATAGTCGTCAAGCACGGAGTACATGTGACTGTTGTAACAGAATTAAGTTGCAATGAAATGATTGTTTTATTTTTGAATTTTATTACCGACAAAGCTCGCGATAATCGAAAATATTACCATTTTTTCGTAACGAGTATACTCGTCAGAAACAGCTAATTGGTTAGTAATTTTGCTGGCCATATAATGCAATGATCTAAAAGTTGGTAAAAACAGTGGAGGAGTTTGCAATCGAAGGATATACGGAGTCGAGAATTCCCTGACGATTCGTAATGGCGGCCGGTGGAGAAATGGTGAAAAAACCATCGACTTTAATTAAGGCAGAGTCGGTGAAAGAAGCGACCCGCTTAAATGGGAATTCACCACGGGCGAATCTCCGGTAGAACCACGTTGACCAGCGCGCCTCTATAGTACACGAGAGCGAACTCGAGAATTTCATAATTTCTTGCCCATTCACAGCTCGTTGATGGAGTTAGCCGTTTCCGCGAAACGAGGATGAAATTATCAGGTAGTCGAGAGATTTTCCTTACCTTCGTTTTCTATCGCTATTATTTATCACCGATAAATATTTCTCGCTTGATAAGAACGCTTACGTTTTACTCTCGCTCTATCGTCTCTCTATTGTTCTAGAATAATTTCGTTCACACCACAAGCAATTTTATTTTTTTTAAGTAAATTTTAATTGTCTTGAATCATAAATATATATACATATATGTAAAATTTATTTGAAATTAGAACCGAACTGGTTACTTTTCCTTTGGCAAAGAAAAATAGGGGAAAATTGATCACGTGATTCTGTTTCTATACACCGTTAATCAATTAGGTATATCTGACGAGTATACTCGTCACGAAGAAATAGCAATACCTTGTGTTACGACGAATACATTCGTCATGTTAGAAAAAAAGATAGAACTTGACGAGTATACTCGCCGTCGCTTACTTTTTGCCACACAGTTCAGGTACACGTTTTTCAAAGATGTCGCAACAGCTAACTGGTTAAAGTGGATGTGGCAGTTGCAGAATAGATGCAACATTCCGACCAATCAACGCTTCGCAAAGAAAAAGTCTTTCTGCTTCGCGTCTTCTGCCAAACTTTCGCTTTCCGGATTCCTTTAGACACTTTTGGTTTCTCGGTCTTTTGTCTGCCCAAGTTCAAGGACCTTTTCTTCGGTCTCGCTCAGCCTGCAAACCATACGCGAATGAATCTTCTCTCAGTTTGCCTTCCGTTGCACATTCTTCGACCGCACTTTTATTCCTTTCAAACGTATTTCAGTGTCAGCGACTTTCCACTTATGAAATATCTCTATCTTTCCGTTACACGGTTTTCCTTGGATCGAATTTTTCCCTTAATTAACATCATCAGCAGCAGCGGCTTTATTTATTGCTTGTTTCCCAGCATCGTGACAGGAACAATGTGTTTTACTGGTCGTGTTTTCACCGACACGAAATTTGCACCACACGCCAGACTTCACCGACGACAGCTTTTACCGACCGACAGTATTAGCAGAGGGACGTGAGAAAGTATTTTTATTTGTGTAGATTCATTACTGTAATTAACGAGGAATGAAAATTACTAGCTCAAACCTGACACACTGAGCATCACTATGGTCTGTCACAGATTTGGTATTGTTTCGAGGGTTGAAATTACACGGAAACTTAATGTTGATTAATGGAAATCGAAGGGAAACTTATTTCGTCGCTAGCCAACTTGTGCTCTGTATTGGCTTTGGGTTGGCTTTCCTGATCAGGCCGACCATCAACTATCCGCAGCAATAAATCTACAGGAAGAAAAATCCCCTAGCATCTCTCTGTGCTAATACCAGCAGACAGTTGACGCTATTGTTGACGCATTGAATGGAACCCGTGTTTTATACACGTCTTACGTGTTTTTTCTTCTATTATACAGGGTGTCTCGGTATCAACGGACTTTCGTAAACTTGAACAATGTAGTTTAAGTGTAAAAAGAAAGAGAGACACTACGAGGAAAGAAAGTCAGGAAAATAGCAACGAGTAACGAAACGCGAAGAAAATTAACCACAAGACGAGCATAAATATAGTGGATAGGTGTTATCAAAATATGTACAGGGTGTCTTGGTGTTAAACGACCAAACTTACCAGTTTGTTTTACGAATGGGAACAAGGAGGAAATGTTACGTAAACATAGTTCTGCGAACGCTTTATGAGAAAATTGTAACAAAAAGACGGAACCTGAAGGTAGTAGACTAATATTATCGTGAGAGATGAATCGGTCAGGGAGGACGCATTGTTCGGTTGACGAGGTCGCCAGGTCTTACGCTGTTGGACTTTTATCTACGGGCAAATGATAAAAGTGATAATGTGTCGCTCAAGAATTAATTCGAGATACGAACCGATACAAAGGATTCATGTGACGTAGTCAGTGAGCCGGAGCAAGATAAGCATCAAATTCGAAGAGTGAGAAACTTAATCTTCGAAAGATACTGTGTACTCGAAACGAAATAATACTTTTAAGATAGCAACACAAAAGTCTGATTCATTTGATTTTTCATGTTTTTCGCGTAATTTTCTTATAAAGCGCTCGCAAACAATATTTTGTGTTAAGACGAGTATACTCGTCATGCGTAAAACGTAGTCATAGTTTGCCGTTTAAATTACAATTTAGCAATCGCAGTGACTCGCAGTAATAAAATTAAAAAATAGAACAGTCTTCTCGTTACAACTGCTACGTCATAACTCGTGTTCCACGAGTATACTCGTCGTCGCTTACTGTTTTATCGACGATACTGTCGATATTTCAAGGTTCTCAACGAAAACACGGTATCGACGATACGTACCGATCCTTTTAATTGAGAATCTTGAAATATTCACAATATACAGGCTGTCCAATTTAAATCGACATCTATGAACACATCTGTAAAAGTAATCGTAATTGGTACCGGGAAACGTTTCGAACAAAAAATAGATGGCTTCGAGGGAGCCGTAATTTCATGCAAATGTCTTTCTCTAGATAAAAACACTAGATAGAAACAACAATGTCGATCGCGTTGGAGCGATTCCCACTTCTAGCAAAACTAAATCTTCTCTAGTGTTTAGTTTTCTTAGACGTCGAAGCCATTGAGTATTTTTTAGCTTTGAATCAGTTTGAAGGGTCTCTCAACCTCACAGCTCTTTTCTAGGAACATGCGTTGCACAAATGGTGCAGCTTATACTTACACTTACTTAGATATATTTCTATTATACATTCATCCACGCATTCCTCTTTCTATTCCGAGAGAACCTCAACAGGTCGAACACTGATCCAGTCCAACCCATATTCTTCTCCCTGTTTTCTACGCGATATCAAAGACAATTTACCGAATGTCCAGCTGTACAAATTAAATAAAAAAGAAAAGACTTCTCCTCAAATGATCTCTCATCGATGAGTTAAAATGAATTATCTCAATTAATTATCAGGAAATCAAAATTATTTCCTTATCTCGATGACTTGAAATTAAATAGACCTCTGTATGAAAAGGCAGCCGTCTGCTCGAAAATGATGCGTATACGTGAAAGTATAATCGTGACACGAATCGTATCGAATATTCGATACGAGCATCTGGGAAACTAAGCTCGAGCTGCGGTTACTTGTAGAGGAAAAAATAGCGCGGAACATTGTTCGCTTGGTAAGTTGTTTCCTTCGAGTTGGTTGAAATCGACGAGGTACGCTTTTCTCGGTGTAACTATGAAAAGCAAGCGAAACACGAAAAATTCGATAAGCGTCTGTATGCAAACTTCGGTAATTGTCCGCGTAAAAAGGTTTTTTACACAAGGAGCGTCCGACTACTCTGGCGAGTTAACGTAGTCGTAGACCCGCGATATCAAAGGAATTTCAAATGAACTTGAAGCGGGAATTGGATCAAGGAGCGAGGGGACGCGTGAATGACGATTTCCACGATTTTTCTTCGGTAGACGCGGCTCGAATAAAGGTATAAAGCTCGTTAATGCGGTACGTGTGCCGCCAGCGAATAAGTGGATGAGGAAACCTGACCGAGCGGGCTGGTTGAAGAGGTTGGAATTTCCACGGAAAATGCACGCTAGCTATGCGAAAAATCATCGTCGTTATTATTATTCCGGCTTTATTACGTGCCAAAAACGTCGCCGGCTGAATAAATACGGATTAGGATATCACGGTGTTATTTTAATATCTAAGTAAATAGGAAAGTAGAAAAAAAGAGAGAAAAAATGAATTTAATTTCATAGCACTCTCATAGAAAGAAGACTAAAAAGAAAACACCCCACTAACCTCACTAAAGACATAAAATAGACAAACTCGAAAATGGTACCACGCTGGGGGTAGCCATCCATATGTTAATTAGCAATAAAGCTAGAAAAATTTACCGAATGTCCAGCTGGACAAATTGTAAAGTACAAATTACACAATAAAAAAAAATTTGATATCGTCGGTGGAAATCTTCCTACAACGACTACGTGCAAGGTTATGTTTTTAAATATTTGTAAGGCACACGTGTATTAAAGTTGTGGAGGAGTAAATCTGTGAGATCAGTTTTAATATACAGAAGAGAAAACGTGTCTTGTTCAAACTTTGGATACGTTTTTAATGTTGGAAACACTGCCACCCATAAATATACAAACAAAGATACGAGAATTGCCGATACTTAGCACGGATCGAACGCTTCCCATTGTTTTTATTTTCTACTCACCTCATTTTTAAGTACTAAATAATGTAACAAAGTTATAGGTTCAAGCGTAAACAATAAACGTAATGAGTAGCTGTTGCAATATTTATGATCACCAGGTTACAGGCTCGATAAAGTAACTCGTTTTCTATCATTCTTCTTTTTCTACAGTGGCTGTAAAAAGTATCGACACGCCATCCTATTTATTGTAGGTTATACACCGATTAACGAGGTGCAGGTATATTAAACTTCGTTCAATAACGATTTAATAGAATTAGTATTTATTAGTACTTTCGTATTTCTTTTTGTAATATCTTTTATATCGTATTCGAAAATTATCTGAAATTAGTTTAAATAAATTTATTCGAGAATACTATTAGGTTGGCAACTAAGTCACTGCAGATTTCGTCGTTAGGTTGGTATTGACAACATCCGCAATCACTTAGTTGCCAACCTAATATGAAAATGAAACGTAGAAGAAACGTCGTGAATTGTCGTTGTTTTTCGTTGAGATTATACGAATAAAAAACAAAATATCGATCGAAGAAACATGGATCCGATGTATATTTAAACGATTGTAATTCATTTTATGGAAAAGTCCGGGATTTATACTGACAAAGAAATAAATAAAGGAAGAAGAGTTTAATTAAAAATTATTCTCCCGATTTACGTTGAATTTCATTTAGAAATTTTGATTAGAACTCAGAACGATTTTTCTTTTTTAAAGAACTCCTCTTCTCGGATATAATTTTTTAATCAAATTCTTCTTCCAATTCTAATTGTACGAAAGAATGGGAAAAACACGAGCTAATCTTTCCGTGTGTTCTTTTTTTCTGTTCACAGCTGACAGCAGTTTTCTCCTGGCGAACGCTCAGATCGTCGACTTCCCTATTGTCTATTGCAACGAAAGCTTTTGCAAAATCTCTGGCTATAATCGTGCCGAGGTAAATAGCCTGTTCTCCGCTTTCCTTAAGCCTCTTTCGTCCCACGGCGAACGTTTCGTGGCCGGACTTACCTTTTCAATTTACCCCTTCCACCCTTTTTCAAACTTGTTCCTTCGACCAAACTTACGATAATCGAGTTTCCACGGAGAAATAATTGTTCGGGATATTTTTCTTTATTTTTTTTTTTTTATATCATATTTTTATATTACAATACTGGCAATTATATTTTTATAATTATAATACAAAGGTAATTTTTTTTTATTTTATTTGGCAGAATTTTACAATCAATTCTCATGGAGAATGCAAACGTAATGAGAAGAGGAAATACGAGAAGATACGTTTCAGACGTTTGTTTGGAGCGTTGTTTGATAAAATCTTAATATACTGGGTGGCTCGCAATTTAGTATACAAACTTAGCCGATGTATCGTACGGGTGAAAATACGAGTAGAATTTCGCATAGCAGTGCGTAAATGCCTGGTAGGAAAGTTCTAGGGAAAATATAATATGCAACAAATACGCTAGTCGATACACTTTTTCTCTTCAACGGAGAATAAAACAAGATACATAGTGTTTGTAGTACACTTTGATGTATGTATATATATTATATCGACACGTATATATAGTACAATAGTTTCGATGTATGTTTGCTGTTCTCGTGCGTGAGATTCGATCTCGAAACGATAAATTCTAATATTTCTTCGAACATTTTAAAACTTTGCAATGATAGAGATGGAAGATGCTTGCACACGCAAACATAAATATCTATAGCTTTACGTTCGTGTATTATTGTTGCGAGACACCCCGTATAGTAAGCAAAAAACACTTCGATTTATCTGATTTTTTTATTGAGAACTAATGAGCTAATTTGTTTTTTTAATCCGAAACGATACCCGAAGCGCGTTATGATAATCGAAGGTTGCACTATCCGATGAAAATTTATCAAAGTCATCGGAGATAACAGAGAGCTGCAAAATTTATACGATGGCGAGGATAAGCTCGTAGCGTGCTAAAAAAGTGAGAAACGCTAAAAAGTCTCAGAGAGAAACATTTTCTAACCCGCCTCACGAATTCACCATCGTATCGGAATACCTCGGTGAAACTCCCATATACCAGCCATTTTCTCAGCAACTTTGCACGCTAGTTCGACGTTTCTTAAACTTTCTTCGTCCGCCAACCCAATTTGTCTAGAACAATTTTACGCATCTCCGGTTTTTTCAACATAGAAACATACGGTACACGTAATCGACATGCAAAAGAATTATTATTATTGTTATTGTTATTATTATTATTATTCGATTTTGAACCATAGCTTGTTATGTTTATAATTTAATTTAATTTGCTAGATTCGCGTATTGACCAGATGAATACGCTTGTTCATCTTCGCGCGAGGAATTAAATTTTGCCCGAACGTTCGAACGTAGCAGAGCTTCTTCGACGTTTCTCGGAGTTCGCGATATTTCGATTTTGACAATCGTCGATGACGAGCACGTCGTTTCGTCGCAGATATTTCGTATAAAATGTTACGTGCGTGTTTAAGACCATTTGAGAAATCGTTGAAACTTCTACGCTAATTCCAAGCAGAAATCTACAATAGTTGAGCGATTTTTTGAAAAGCTGTCGTCATCCGCCTGTATCGATTAATAATTTCACGAATTCTTCTCCGTCGTTCATTGACAGATGATTGACATTCTTCGTTTCGCCGGTCGCTGACGATTGCAATAAATTTTCACCGCCCCGTGAAGCTGAGTTTGCATTGATCCAATGGTGTTCCAGTCCAGTCCAATGGCCCACTCCAGCACTTGTTTGTAACTGGTATAATCTACGTTCGAGTAACGTTCCAGCGTAACTGGAATCGTGTAGACTCGATATTCAGTGCTGGCTGAATGTGTCATTCCAGTAAGCAATTCAGTGCAACGACTGGATGGAAGATCCTCTTTCCAATTCAATTTTTACCTGCACTGTCGAGAACAGTGTCACTAGAATCGTGTAGCTCGACGTCCAATGCTGGCTGAAGAATAGTACGATTTATCCAATGCCATTAACCAGCTAACTGCGTTCGACG
This sequence comes from Bombus terrestris, assembly GCF_910591885.1. NCBI lineage: Eukaryota > Metazoa > Arthropoda > Insecta > Hymenoptera > Apidae > Bombus > Bombus terrestris. Next base: position 7,436,644 of record NC_063279.1, on the reverse strand, counting down.
TATATATACGTCAATGCAAAACTTTGCTCCGACGTATATATACGTCAATGTGAAACTTTGCTTTGACGTATATATACGTCAATGTAAAACTTTGCTTTGACGTATATATACGTCAATGCAAAATTTTGCTTCGGTACGGCTAACGTGTATATTCGTCGTGTAAAATAGAAAATTAGCATTTACTATAAGAACTCAAAATTTTAGTAAAAGGTAATATAAATTACATTTAGCTTTCTTTGTATTTCCACTAAAACTATGATGTATTTTACAAAAAAAGTCTGATTATTTGATTATTCTCTTTGGTATATCGATTGTACTCCGTACAATGCACTGCCTTTTATAAATTCAGTTGATTATTTTCCCCATCGCATTGGCTGATTCCCCGAATTGTTTTCTGCACTTTACTTTATTAGTTCCCAGCAATTTCTAAGTTTTTAATAACAACACCTTTCTCTCCAACGAATTGTTAATTTCTTCATCGAATAAAACTGCAATCTTCCCTCGTCTAGCTTTACTTTTCTCGTGAAATTTATGAATACTCGACGTATATACTCGTCGTTGCTCGATTTCAATCCCGTAAGGAATTTTTAAAGCTAACCCCCGCGGTTAACCGCTTAAAGTCTACGAAATTTCACGTGTGTTCGACAAACACCGACACGGAACAGTTTCTAGCCGAACAACTGGAACGTAGTCGCTCGATCCAGCGACAGGACCAATGCAAACGCAGCTTAACTCTGCTAATTCTGATGCCGTACGAGCGATTCATAGCTTCAGGAAGCGCTGCGCTAGCTCAACTTTTAAACTAATTTCATTCGCGAAAATCACGCCCGATAATCGGATTATCCTGGCCGTTTAACGCGGACGTAGCCGGTTTAACGCGATTGTAGTTCGTCGCACCTGCCCCAGGCCGGTTTCCATCTAATTTCCCGATAACTCACGCCGCGAAAAAACATTCACCGTGTACCTAATCTCACGACGATTCTCTCATTTCGCTTAATTACCAATTCTCCTCCTTAGTTCGTTCTCTCGTGAATTAAATTTACCAGGTTACGTTGGATTTATCGTAGCTAGAAACGTCCCGAAGCACAATGAATCGAATTTAGCGCTTAGCCACCGTACGATTTCCATTATACGCGTGAAAGCGTAATGGAAATGTTTATGGCATTCGTTCTTGGAAAGATGCGATGGTTGTAGCGTAATTGAGAGACGAAATTGAATTTCTTTTGTTTTTTTTCGGTTTTCTCGGTTTAAATATGGTAGGAAATGCTATGTATGATGATTCGATGATAGGAGAATTGGTAGATGTAAGGTCAGACGTTGGGATATTCAGTCGTTGCGTATAAAGTTGCTCTCTGATCCTTTAGACACACCTTTTCCTAATAAACATAATGTTTTTTAATAAAAATGTATATCTCAGTTTCGTTCACTTTTCGTTGGAATATTTTTAAATAAAAATACCGTACATTGTTCGCTTATATCACGAGCAAGTGAATATAATGCAATCCGAGACGTTGAAAGATCAAAGTTTTCTAATAAATTTCTTCGTATTCGCGGTAATTTTTTTAAACGGAAAGCGATAAAAAGATAATTCGAGTTAGAGTAGTGGGGGAATTTGTAGTTTGAAATATTTGATGAATTCTTACTTCCAAACGTTTACTATTTTCTAATTCAACATTTTCGTCAATTGGTTGCTTAAAACTCGTGCCAATCTTCAATATGAAACTTTCGCCTATTGTGTCAAATTTTTGCCAATTTCTATTTCAAGGTTAGAATCTCATGATTTCTGACTCGCGAATTTTCACCAATTTCTAATTCGCCATTTTCGCAGTTATTTTTACTCATTTTTTTATTGATAATTGTTCTTGATAAAAAAAGTCCTTGATAGTTGTCACTTGCAGAATCTCGTGATTTCTGACTCGCGAATTTTCACCAATTTCTAATTCGCCATTTTCGCAACGAATTTTCACTTCGCAATTTCTAGCATAAAGCTGTGGCGAATTGGGGTTAGGTCAAATTTCTCTCAATTTTTCATTTAAACTACTCGCCAATTTTGACTCCCGATTTTTTGCCACCTCGTACTTGGACATTTTTGAAAATTTTTATACATTCGTCCTTTCTTTATTTTGGCCAAATTCCAACATCCAGCCATGAAAACTGGTATACGCTAAAATTTTCGTCGTCTTCAACGACGAATAGGTTAGATAGCGATGTAAGTGGATTAATCTGCCGTCAGGTTATGCAAAAGTCCTGCCGCTGCGGATTCATGTACGGGGAGTTGACGGACAAAGATACGATCGCCAGGATCGAGGAATGCCTCGAGGGCCAGATTCACGATCAATTCGAGATCCTGCTGTACAAGAAGAACAGTAAGTACCCCTATGATATTTACTTCGCATGGGAGAAGCTTAAGTGTGGTGTTCGTGGCTTCTTTCATCGTTGGAATCGACGACTTCCACTTTAAAGGCAAACAAAAATCAAATCCACGTTTCGGACAGGTTGAAGATCTCTTTGATGGAATTTTTACTAGAAATTCCCAAATTGTTAAGCAGTTAGCCGTTGTGAGCTTTTTGAGAAGCGTGTAGCTAAAAGAACCAAGCGATGACGAGTATACTCGTCAAACACAGAGTATGTGTGGCTGTTGTAACAGAATTAAGCTATAATGAAGTGACTGTTTTATTTTTGAAATTTGTTACCGACAGAGCTCACGAAAATAGAAAATATTGCCATTTCTTCGCGACGAGTATACTCGTCGAATAGAGTTAACTGGTCAAGGAGAGACTCGTTTCGACAAAGATGTTCTTACGAATCTTCTAACCTCTAAAATGAGCAGATTCGTTCGTTTCGATCGAGTTTCTCTCGCAAGTTTCCCAATTGTTTAAGAAGTCAGTTCTTACGATATATAAGAAGATACGCGTATAAAGAGGAAGATATAAGAAGATTCCCTTTTTCTTGAAACGTTTCAAAGTAAAAAACTGCCAAAAAGATCGAGACAAAGAATTCATAAAATTCTTGAATTAAAAATAATCGAAGTTTTCAAGCTACAAATTTGCAATAATTGTAATATAAAATTAAGCTCGAGGAAGATAAAAACCAATTAACGTCCCTCGTAAGATTTTTCGAATATTTTTACGAAACTTTCCACTATCGCGCTATGCTTGACAACCAACTGTACGTATAACTATATTTATTTAGAAAATTGAGTATACGAAGAGTGTAATAACAGTAGGTGACGATATTGGTACATGCGTTACGAAGAACGTGGAGACGATTTAAGAAGGAACGCCTTTGGGGCCTATAGATGGCCAGAAGTCGTCGATTGCCGGCGAAATGATTCTGACAGAACGCCTCGAGGCACGAAAACGACGTATCATTGTGCATGCTCGACGCTGGTCGACCACCGAATACCGAACTCTGTCTGCATTCATCTGTATAATCGTGGACTGTCGGCTTCGAGAGTTTCCCGTGTGTTTTCACGTGTTGTTGGTTGTCGTCACTGTCGCCTGGTTCACGCAGACTCGCCTCGTGTATCAGTACGAGTACTTATATATTACTACTACAACACGAGTATATCAGAAATCGAAAGAGAAAGAGAGAGAGACTCTCCCTTTTGTCTTCATTGACCATTCTACTGTTCATTTCTGAATAGTCATTTCTTTTTCTATTTTCGTTAGGTTGGTGCGTATGAAACCGTCGTCTTCTCTAACGATTTCCTTTCTTTCTTCGATCTTTCTTTTATCTCACTAATTATTAGCTAACGTTTACTAACTACGCTAATCATCGGTGTTAATCTCATATATTTGAATACTTAAATACTAATTTATTAAATACGAGGCGTATCCAAAAATTAAGTTTCGATCAACTGTTCGAAGAACGTGTGAAGAACCAAGATTTGTTTCGATTCTATTCGATTTATTCGATGTTATTTGATCTAGGTATCTTTCGTTACAACCGCCATTCCTGTCTCAACGTTTATCGTAACGTAACAGGGGTTCTCCGTTTGTCTTCGACATACTCCTCCACCGCGTGTTCGCATAACCGTTGTTCCATCAGGGGTCCTTCGAATCATCGTTTCCTGCGAGGTGTTATCCTTTCAAGATCTTTCTCGATCTTACAAAGAAAGAAATGGCAATTTGGAACGACGCGTCGGTCGCTCGTAACGGAATCGCGGACACGTTTCTTTAGATCCGCCGTAATGGAAGGCGAGCGATCAAAACGTTTACGATCGAGTATCTGGTTTCTCAGCCAGTATAATCTTATTACCGTGAAGTGATGCGATTCGACCGTAAATTCCTTTTGTGGACGAACGTTTCCAGCGTTCAACGAGCGTAAAAGTGCGACAAACGGCACCTCGTCGTCGTTCAGACTTTCAGTTCTTATCACCGTCTTAAACTAAATGGAACTTCAACGATTGAAGAGCCTGCCGCGATGAAAAGGCTGCTCCACTCTCGGGTAATTTGAGCAAGCCAATCAAATTAGCGTCTTTGAGTAAATTTGTGTAAATTAGAGTGTTTGAGCAAATCTGAATAAATTAGTCCGAATTTGAACAAGTTTGAACAAGTTTGAGCGAGTTCGAACATATTTGAGCGGACTTGTGTAAATTTTCACGAGTTTGAACAAATTTGAATAAATCCGTGCAAATTTGAGCACGTTTGAACAAAAATCGAACAAGTTTGAGCAAGTTTGAACGAGTTTGAACAAATTTGAGTAAACTTGTGAAAATTTGAGCGAGTTTGGACAAATCTGGGTAAATTCGGATGAATTTGAATGTTTGAAGAAAATTGAACGAGTTGGGTAAATTTGAGCAAGTGTGCCATATCGAGCTTTCTTCGAATCGTATCTCATTACTCAAAAATTACTGTTTCTTTATTCTTATCGTACTCAAACGAAAGATGAAATTTTTTAAAATAAAACAGAATATGTGCTTCTAAGAAAAAGCGCACAAAGAGCAGAGCTGCCTCCTTCTCGCTGTAAACCCGTCGATTAATTATAAAAAGTAAGACGAAATTTGTAATTGGTAATTTAGAATTTATGCCAACATACGAACGAAGCTGGCTGACCTTTTGCAAATACATCGCGTCACTTCGTATGGCTTCTATACGTAAACGCCTGTTACTTTCTGGACAACCCTCGTATTATCGACGTACGTCTGTATTAATATTTTTCTGCCTATAACAATGTTCAACATACTCGCATCAGGTTTCTCTACTGATTATTATATTTAATACTTCCGTATCAAATTTCTACGTTAAATATCACGTGCAACGTTTCTTTTCTCTCATTTGTGACGGGTTGGAAATGGAATGTACGTGGAAAAGAGGAGATGTACATACGGCAAGAGGAAATATAGACAGGCAGAGGAAAATTAGATTGGCGTAATAAGATACACAGTACAGCAGCTTAAGAGTAACAGAGCTTATACGGACATGTGTACGTATCTGATTGAAATAATTTGCAGGATATTCTCGAGTTTGCTATTCCCAAGGATTACGTAAAGAACTCGTAGAATTTGAAAATTCTTCGAACGTTACGTTCTTCCACGAATTTCTCGTTTCGAAATGGTATGAGATTCGTTCCAAGATTTTTGGACATCGTCCAGAGTTCTCTTACGCGATGATTTTCGAACCAATAGTATCGCTACGATAAATTGGCAATTATTAATAAATTGCTTCTTGCGACTTTTAACTACTACCGCGTCGTCAATCTATAGTACTAAACTCACCAGACTCGGCCAAATGACCGGTTTCGATATTTTATTTAAAATTCTACGTTCGTCGTTATATTTTTCTTCGAATTGTTAGTTCGTCCATTTCATTTTATGCAAATTCCTGTATCAACAAAAATCGGGAAATCGATTAATCGGATAATACGAGGATTTACATAAAGTTGGAGAAACAAGAAAAATAACGACGAAGTTAAATGAAATAAAATTTTGAAACCGATCGTTTCAACGGAACTGGTAAGATTAGCGTTAAATTTTTCAATGTGTAAAATTGTTCATAGGAATCGTAATATTGCATTTACGTATAATTGTATCAACGTTCGGTAAATGTACGTTGCGATAATAGCAGGATAAGAATGTGGAAGCAGTAGCAGGAGCCTGTGAAATCGGAATTTCACGGAAACGATATTTCATATGCACCAGCCTGACATCTCATTCACGATTGACGACATTCTCAGTCACGACTCTTCTAATTCCTCTATTTTCCTTTATTTTTCATTTGTTACTTTTTTCTGATTCTCCGAGCTTTGTACGCCACTTTCGCGATCTGATATATCGGCCATCGAGATCGAAGCTTTCGGGCAAGTTGCGACCGTTGCCAACGAAATATCCCAAAACTTTCAAATTAACTTCGAAATCGAACGACCGACGCTGTACCGAAATTTGGAATATTTCCGAAGGACGCAAACTACGCGAAAGTCTCAACTTTGACACGGTGACGCGCGAAAGTCTTCGGATGGATTCTTTGTTTTACATTGCACAAGCGTTGCTTCCAAAAAAGCAGTGAAAAAGGACAGAAAAAGAAGAATATATTGGGTTGGCAACTAAGAAGTGGTTGTGGATTTTGTCATTAGATGGCATTGACAGAATCGGCAGTCCCTTTGTTGCCAACCCAATAACAAGAAAATACATAACGATGTACGTAATGTATTTTACAAAAAGATCATAGCAGTCCTACAAATGGACAAATACAGGGGCAAGCGTGAAATTTCTACGAGAAATGAAGAATTTTTTTATAATCGATTGTCTAACTATCGTTGATTAATGTTATATTGGGTTGGCAACAAAGTGGTTGCGGATTTTGTCATTAGGTGGCGTTGACAAAATCCGCAATCACTTAGTTGTCAACTACGTAACAACATTCGTTCGCTCTACAACTTTCTATTCTGTTTACTTGCGTGCAATTACCGATCAACAAATTCTTGAAAATATTGCTAAACGTATCGATTTTCCTACGGTTTCTTTGAAACTTTAACGATACTGTATTTAGTTATAGCGTTATCGACGCACGATAGAATTTGTAAAAAGTCTAAACTTGCCAAAATGGAAGTATTCAGGTCCAAATTGACGGTAGATCGTTACAATAAAAGCGGGAAAAATCGCTTCTTGGTGATTATAGCCGATAAAAGCTACTTGTACAAAGTCGTGTAAAACGTTGTATGAACAAAAATCCAGCTGCAACTTCACCGTTTTGTGCTACGATTTTCAAACCGAATTTCGTGCCTGTCGTAACACGTGTGCGACAGCCAACGGTTGGAACACCAGTTTCCCCATCAACGTTAATATTCTGCCACCGATCCTCGTCCGGTTTTAACTTTATCCAGATAATCGGAAAAATATGGTAACGCTTTTCGCCTGCATCGAAGTTTCACGTACGCCTCGAATGGTACAGGATTTTCCACTGAAATTTCTCGTATTTTCCATAATCCAAAGTTGCTGCTATCCCATGTTTAACACTAAGCGTACCGACACTTAGCGTACGTCTATTCTTACGAATGGCATGCTCGAATGAGGACCAATTACGAGATACACGTTGTTCCTCTTTTTAGAAAGAAATTTTCAATTTATTGTAGGAAATAACACACAATGTAAGTTTCAAATAACATGAGATAGACAAAATTTCGGACACGCGCGAGGAATATTCTTCGCCTTTTACCGTTTACTTTCGAGGGACGTCGTTGCACTGCAAATATCTCGATACATCGCTTTTGCAATGTAAAGAAAAAGATCTGTAGAGAAGCTTTCGTTATCGACGGTTCAGTTACGATTCGATTGAAATTCACTTGCAACTCGCGAAAGCGGATTTATCGGCGGTCGATGCGATTGCTCGTTGAGCAAAAAAAAAAAAAAAAAGAAACTCGACAGCGACCAGTAACGAGTTGAGATTGTGTCGGAAGGAATCCCAGACAGATTGAAAACTCCAACGAATAATCCAACAAGTGTAAAAGAAAAAAAGAAAAATAAACCCGCCCTCTAGAGATGATCCTAGCGATCTCCTAGCGATCCTAGCGATCTTCTAGCGATCTCCTGACGATCCAGCCGTGCGAAATAACGAGAGTGATCGTGTTCTGTTTAAAGGTGCCCCACGAGGTATGTCTAGCTCAGGTTCGCAAAAGAGTGCTCGAAAAACCCACCAGTAAGTCACCCTCGAATCTAACTATAACAAAAACTATAACAAAACACCTAATTTATTATATATATATATCTATAATTTATATATATTTATACATAGATATATACGTAAATATAAGTATACAGTTAGACATATCAATATTCGGTAGAGTCTCCGTATTCGTTGCTTCGTATAGAAGACGATGATTTGGATATCGTGTTACTTGTTGTACGAGAATATCAGATGTTTGTCGTAGCTTAAAAATACGTGTGAAAAATGTTCTCTTCTTAACGTTTAACCGTACGGATAGATTTTTCACGAAAATGAAATTGCCCTGTCCGTTTCGTAAATTGGAAAGAAAATGCTTGTGATCGAAGCATTTTTCTCTTTGAATCTTCTTCGAAATATGTGCTGTGATTGAGACTGATAATCGTACAATTTCTCACTAACTTTTGTTTTAATTTATTTTTGATTTGTTATATTTATTTGAACTTATTTATTACGATGTATTAGGTTGTCCGAAAAGTTTCTTGCGTTTCATACGGTGATAATAGATGAACAACAATTACTATTTTACATTATTTTATGGAATTAGGTATGATCCATTTCGTTATATTTCTATTATTATGTTCGTGCATAATTCAATAAACTAATATAAAAAAAACATTGTGCGTCTATTATTTTCTTATAAAAGGAAAGAAACTTTTCGGACAACCCAATATCGTAAGTTGTCTGTTTGTCAAAATTGTTTTCCCCTTCGCGTCACGTTAGACACTCGGTGTGGGGTAAAAGTATCGACGTTAATTCCTTCTGCCAATGTTAATCGTACAAGATAAATCTATTTCGCAATTCTAGCTATTTGCAAAGATTACTATGTGGATTATGTTACGAAGCTTAAATAAGCTTCCATGTATTTGAGTAACGTAGAAATGAAAGAATTTTTTCTTCAAAATCTATGGTTCGATCGATCTTTTCGATTTTAGGAAGAAATTGTTTATTGTATTTTGAAGCTGCTGTGAACGGTTCGTATTCTCGTAAAATAAGCGATATTGTGTTTAACGCTAACCATATCAGGCCCGGTGAAATAATTGCTTCCAAAATTTAATTTAAAATATCTCTTTTGTTCGTTTAACTTTATGTAAATTCTGACATTAACAAAAATTGAAAAATTGATTAATTAGACAACAATGACCAGTTTCAAAATTTAATTCCAAATCACACCTTCGTCGTTATTTCTTTCGTTCGTCTAACTTTTACATAAATTCTGACATTAACAAAAATTGAGAAATTGATTAATTAGATAACAACGACCGGTTTGAGAATTTAATTTCAAATTGCACCTTCGTCGTTATTTCTCGTCTAACTTTACCTAAATTCTGACATTTAAAAAAACAGAAGAAATAACGATGAATGTACAATTTGAAATGAAATTTTCAAACCGGTCATTCGATCGGACCTGCTTACGTTAGTGTTAAATCATCTTCTCTCGTACGGAATTACCAATACAGAGAAAACGCCGTAACCGAATATCAATTGATGTGAGATAACTGTGTATCTACAGATATTGTATTAATATACATGTCGAGGTATATTGTATACGATTGTTATACACCCATCTTTAGCCTGAACAAGAGACGACACACGTACAAGGATCGTCGAACGATCCCGGGACCAAGGGGCGGCCATAATGAGAGGACGCTATTCGACCTCCCATCTACTCTTGATTTCAGTTAATTCCCCCCTGAAATCTTTGTCCTAAGTACTAGACACACGTATTACAACACGTATCTATCGGCATTTTTGCCAGATTTTGTCCTTTTGCCAGCCAGGCGAACGACACGCCATTCTTTACGACGATATATCTCCACGATTTATCATTTATGTTTCTCTTTTCTCTACAATTTTTTTTTCTATGAATACTATTGTTGCGGGTTTTAGTCGTTGTTGCTTGGCTACAATCTTTTTTCGTAGTAACGATTTTTTAGAAAACGATTTTTGGGAATGTTCAAGTTATTTTTCACACGGAGATGGTATTTGCACAGTATTGAAGAAATTTCTGTGTTTTATTTTTTACGTTGATCTTTTCGTCAACGGCGTCGGTTCTTTTTACCAATGGTAGTTTCGAGACGTTTTTAAATGAATTGAAGATTTAGTTACTTGGAGATGAACGTTTGGGAAATCTTATTCCCGTGGAAATTGCAAATTTTGGAAAGGGGAAATTTTGGGAGCGAATGTTTGGACATTCTGAATTTTGGAAGTCATTTTGGAAAATCAAAGTTCCGCAGGATCGAAATTTTGGGAAGCTCGAATTTTGGAAAATTCGGGTTTCGCGAACCGCAAATTTTAAAGAATCCAAATTTTCCGGTTGTAGGTTTGAAATTTTGGGAAGATTGAATTTTGGAAAACCCGGGTTTCGAGGATGGAAAAATAAAAAAAAAATCAAATTTTCCGGTAGTGGGTCTGAAATTTTAGAATTTTAGAATTTTGGAAAATTCCAATTTCGGAAAATCCAGATTTCGCAAATACCGAATTTCAAGAATCCCAAATTTGTTGTCGCCTCGGATTTCTAAAACATGCAAATTTTGAAAATCCAAAGTTTCAAAGAATCCCAAACTTTGAGAGTCCGGTAATTTGCAAACTCAAATACCGAAAGACCAGAATCTAAAAAATTCCAAATTTCGCCAATTTGAAACATACAAAATATTCTCGAAATATTCGAAGCATATTCGAAAATTTAGTGGTGAGAATCGATGCGAAGAAACATATTCACACTGTTCGTTTAACTTCTAACAATTCTACTCATCGTTGCTACAAAAAAAAAAGATTTTCATCGTTTGCCAAACGATCGTTTCAATTTTCAAAAAAATCGTGGCGGTGTCGTCGTGCAGAAAACAAGATCGTTGAACAATTATGGCGTTCACTTTTCTATAATCGATCGGGTAAAGTTCGCCAGGCACGTAGGCAAGCAGAGAGTAAGTTGGCCGTGTGTTTCGTCTTAATCGAGGCTATTGCGAGGTCGTTGTGATTAACGTTGACTATCTAAAAGGTGGCGAGCTCCAGTTTGTCACAATCGAAAACACTCGTAATTACCATTATTCAGCCGTAATATATAGGTGGCCCTTCGTAGACAAATGATATTTCCCTTTTGTCCAAAGAAATCATCTCGTGCGGGGTTTGTAATCGATTGGAAATTCGTTCGAACATCCGCGAAGATGAAATTCAACTGGACAAAATATCTGAAAATAATTCTACGACTGAGAATAACTCACTATCGTTGCTTGGCGGCGTCGATCGTGGCACTGCTCTTGAAACACGTAAGTTTTAGAGGAGAGGCTCTAAATTTTCAAATGTATTTTCAGATGTACAATAATATTTTCAAAATGTACATTTCTCTAAATATGTAATTTGTCAATTTGTAAATGTAGCTGCCCTCTGATGCCAAACTCGTGTAATTACATACATATATGTTGGCAACTAAGTGATTGCGGATTTTGTCATTAGGTGGTATTGACAAAATCCGCAATCGCTTAATTGCCAACCCAATATATATTTGAAATATATAAATAATAAATTAAAAATGCATATACTTATATAAAGAAATAAAATAAAAATAATATATATAATATTATGTAATACAAAAAAATATACAATTATATGTGTAATATTAGGTTATCCGGAAAGTGTCTTTCGCAAACGTGTTTCTTACAACAGTGCACCTTCATACAAACGTGAAACTCAGTCTGTGAAATGTTACGGTGTTTATCTCAACGGAACAAAATGAATCGTACGTAATTCGACAAAATAATATAAAACAAAAAATGTTGTGCGTCTATTATTCCCTCCTAAAAGGAAAGAAACTTTTCGGGTAACCTAACATAATATTAGGTTATCCAGAAAGTCTTTCTTTCCCAAACTTGTTTTTTACAACAGTGCACCTTCGTACAAACGTGAAGCCAAGTCTGTGAAATGTCATGGTGTTTATCTCATCAGGACAAAATGGATCGTACGTAATTCGACAAAATAATATAGAACAAAAACGTCGTGCGTCTATTATTCCCTCGTAAAAGGAAAGAAACTTTTCGGACAACCTAATATATATATGGTGTGTCACGTGACGAGGACAGAGACACGCAAAGCAGAGCAGTTGGCTAAAATTCGATAAAGGCAGATGTGAAATTTTCTCAGCTGTGGCATTAACGACGTCTAGCAGCGATCGTACGGAATGTTCAACGAATCGATGGTCACCGGAAGAATGAAATAAACGCCGGGTTTATTACGAAGCGTGGAAGGTGGAGATCGATGTGCGATTAATTTCAATACGTGTTTCAATAACATCGAAATATCGTGGAAACGAAGATTCGATGGAAATTATCGGAGAATGTACGACGTTTAAAACGATTGGTTATTGAAATTCGGTTCGGTAAATTAAGTAACTGCGAAAATGATAAATCGTCGATGGCGAGCAGATCGATGAATGGAATATGCAAACGCGTTTAAACGACACGCAGATGTCGAGGCGATAAGAATTTAATGGAAATCGTTGATTCGCGTGTCCCAAATTAAAAAAAAAAAAAGAAAAAAAAAAAGAAAAAAATACTCTTTGGAAGCGCGTGAAATTCTTTCATTTGTTTCTTTCTTTTTCTTTTTTTTCGGATGTCAATCGGCAAATTGAATATATTTGGAAATATTAAAAAATCAGAAGCGAAGAAATTCACGATGGAAAATTACAAATTTAAGGGGACGATAGGGATGACGGAGCACAAAAAAGGGGAAAAAATTGATAAAAGTGTTCGCCAGACTGAAGGACATTTATCATTGCACGTCCTTACCGTGGTAAAGACACGCATTGGCGTAGAATTAAAATTCGCAAATATAAGAAATCGAATTTTTTCCTTTCGTTACGTTTTCGTACAATTTATCTTCTTTTCTTCATAGTCGTCTCTTAACCGACTTAAAAACAGTGCTTAAAAATACTAACAAATCCGCTCGAATACACTCGGAAATATCCATCGACTCTTATGCAGAGTTTCTCTGAAAATGTTCTTTTTTTAATCTTCTTTTTTTTTCATTTTGTTTCTTTCTTCTTTTTTTTCGTGAATAATCTTTTAACGTTTTTAACATCTGCCGATGTCCATCGATTTTCATCATTGCCAGAAATTATTAATCATTGAACGAATATATCTGTGACGTACAGACGTGCAGACGTAAATTCTCGTATTTTACGAGACTATTTATCGGTGAAGATCCTTACGGATCGATGACCCACCATATTTGATGTACAGGAGCGTCCATGCGTCTTGTAAAAAAATATATGAAACTTCCACTTGTATTGGAAATTGCTTTATTGAGAAGAATTGCTACATTGAGAGTCGTTCAAATCGTTTCAAAGAAACTATTGGATTGGCAACTAAGTGATTGCGGATTTTGTCAATACCACCTAATGACAAAATCCGCAATCACTTAGTTGCCAAGCCAATATTACGTTGAGAAATTGGATAGAATTTTATTTTTATTAGACGATTATCTGAGTTAGTTTACCGAATCGTAAGAAATTGAAAGGAAGATCGAGTAATTGGCTCGTGAAAGAGAAAAGCTCGCGGACTGACCAATGTTCCAATCGCGTTGAACAATCGTAAAGGAAATGGAATTTAAGGTTGGATTACAAACCCTGTGCGGCCTACTCGCACTAAAGCACCGCCGATTAGCCCCGAGCCAGCACTCAGTATCGCCAGGAACAGCCAAGTAGTGGTGGAACGGAAAATTCGAGCCATCAAAGACGAGGGAGCAAACAATTTTGCTTTTATAGTTGTAAATTGCACGTGTTGTATAGAATAAAAAAAAAAAAAAAAAAAAAAAGGAGAAGAAAATACATTCCTCTGGTCTTGGATGACTCGTTAGCTGCTTATTCTTGAGAAACTCAACCATCAGGACGCGAATTACTCAAAGTTGGATGGTATACGATCGTTAAAGAAATTATCAACAAGAAGGTACACATTTGCTCTACCAAAAGGAAAATTGACACAGGCTCGCCAATGTAAAGACGAACTGTTGTAGCATTTCCGGTTTCCAATATTTGTCTTTCCCTTTGTACCTGGCACTAGGAGAAGTGTAATTATTTGTTTAATGGTGAAACGTACACAAGGAATTGTAATTAAGACGAATATTAGGCACGAATTATTAGAAAATTTATATCAGAATTTCTGCAACTAATGTTCCTTCTTTTTTCTTTCACTTTGAGTTTAGTTTCTTCTTTGAACTGCATCGCCAATTTCTCTGATCAAACTACTCACACACCACCAAACGATCGAGCACCGCTTGAAACAATGACGAATTTTGAAACGGATGTTTTGGATGTTCTGGATGTTCTGCATGTGCGTGGCGGATGATTCATTCACAGTGGTTCAACTCACTTTTGCATGTACAATAGTCGGGCTGCTGGATGTTTGAAATTCGCTGGATATGAAATTCGCGAAACGCAGCATTTATCGGAATTGTCAACGTTTGCGATTGGCAAAATTTAAGATTTCGAAAATCTGGGATCTTCGTAATTGGAGATATCCAAAACGTGAATTTTTGGAAAACAAGAGTTAATACAGCGCGTGGAATTTTTGAAATTTCACGTTTTTGAAGTTTCAACTCGTTGAGATCCATTTTCAAAATTTTGGATTTCTAAAATTTTGATATTTCCAACATTTGAAATTGCCAAAACGAAAGATTTCTGAAATTTGGAATTCCAAAAATTGGAAATTTCCAAGACCTGAAGTTTTCAAATTTAAAAATTGCCAACGTCTAGAATTCTTAAAATTTGAAACTTCCGGAACTTGGGATTTCCAAAATTTGGATTTTCAAATATTGGAATTTCAAAAATTGGAAATTTCCAAGACCTGAAGTTTTCAAATTTAAAAATTGCCAACGTCTAGAATTCTTAAAATTTGAAACTTCCGGAACTTGGGATTTCCAAAATTTGGATTTCCAAATATTGGAATTTCAAAAATTGGAAATTTCCAAGACCTGAAGTTTTCAGATTTAAAGATTGCCAACGTCTAGAATTCTCAAAATTTGAAACTTCTGGAACTTGGGAATTCCGAAATTTGGATTTCCAAACATTGGAATTTCAAAAATTGGAAATTTCCAAGACTTGAAGTTTTCAAATTTAAAAATTGCCAACGTCTAGAATTCTTAAAATTTGAAACTTCCGAAACTTGAGATTTCCAAATATTGGAATTTCAAAAATTGGAAATTTCCAAGACCTAAAGTTTTCAAATTTAAAGATTGCCAACGTCTAGAATTCTCAAAATTTGAAACTTCCGGAACTTGGGATTTCCAAAATTTGGATTTCCAAATATTGGAATTTCAAAAATTGGAAATTTCCAAGACCTGAAGTTTTCAAATTTAAAAATTGCCAACGTCTAGAATTCTTAAAATTTGAAACTTCCGGAACTTGGAATTTCCAAAATTTGGATTTCCAAATATTGGAATTTCAAAAATTGGAAATTTCCAAGACCTAAAGTTTTCAAATTTAAAGATTGCCAACGTCTAGAATTCTCAAAATTTGAAACTTCCGGAACTTGGGATTTCCAAAATTTGGATTTCCAAATATTGGAATTTCAAAAATTGGAAATTTCCAAGACCTGAAGTTTTCAAATTTAAAAATTGCCAACGTCTAGAATTCTTATAATTTGAAACTTCCGAAACTTGGGATTTCCAAAATTTGGAATTTCAAAAATTGGAAATTTCCAAGATCTGAAGTTTTCAGATTTAAAGATTGCCAACGTCTAGAATTCTCAAAATTTGAAACTTCTGGAACTTGGGAATTCCGAAATTTGGATTTCCAAACATTGGAATTTCAAAAATTGGAAATTTCCAAGACTTGAAGTTCCCAAAATTAAAAATTCTTAACATCTGGTATTCTCGAATTTTGGAATATTCAAGATGATGTTCTTGAGATCTCCAAAATTTGATATTTCTACTAATTGGGTAGCTGCAAAAATTTTCAATTCCCAACACATTTGAAATTACCAGAATTTGAAATTTCGCTGACATTTTCAAACCTAGTCGAATGAATTCAACTCTAAATTTCGTATATTTCTGCAGTTGTAATTTTTTCCCTAATCGCTGTGACTAAATCATGCGCAGTGCACATACAATGTGCAAAAGTATAAATTCACCTTAATGACACACGAATGAACGCACTCCACACACACGACACTCAAATGATGGCATGAGTTCACATTTAGTACAATGGATTAGTTATACAGCCACTCTGATCATTTTATTGATGCTTTGTTCCAGCTATTTAGTACTTCAGACATTTAATTTCCAATTAGTTATTATTAAACTATGATAATCATTGTATTCGAAATCTCTAAGTAGTATAGTAATGGCCATATATTCATCAATTCAAACGAATTGTATTCGCTAATTGTAAATCGCATTGTGTGTGCTTGATAGCATTTAGATGATTGCTTCTTGAATGCTCGTAGCATGATGGATAATGAATAATAAACGTGTCTTGCAGGAAGGATTGTTTGATTTATGTACAATTTTCCTATTTTTCAAAGAAGCAGAAGGAAAGAAAATAGTTATATATTTTTCGAATAGAAAATTTTTATAAGAAAAGACTTTCTATTATTTTTTCTTCTTTCTTCTTTTTCCCTTTTTTTTCTTTTTACTGTTATAAAGGACTTGAGTGAGTTTGGCTATAAAAATATGAAATTTTGTGTCGCATTACATACATTTCATTCTTGTTAAAGGGAGACAAGAGAAAAAGGAAGGGAAAGGAGGAAAGGAGTGAGAAAATGAAAAGCAGAGCGAAGAAATAGAAGGGGAGGAAGAGAAGAGAAAGAAAAGAAAAATGGGGAAGAAAGGAAGAGAGAGAGAGAGAGAGAAAAGAAGGAAGGTGGAAAAGAAAAGAAGCCTCGTTCGGATTAGTCAAATTACTTGAATTCAAGCGACTTGGAATAATTGGATTTGATGAGAACGATTTTCAAGTTGAGTATTATGAATATGAACCTGTTATTTAGGTACCCATTGTTAGGATATTACAGGCTGTTTGAATTCAAGCAATCTGTCTAGTCCCAACAAAGTTAAAGGGAAGGAACAGAGAAAGAAACCAAAAAAAGAAGGTAAAAGTAAAAGAAGCGTGGCCAGGGAAGAAAAAAAGAAAAGAAGAAAGACAGGCAGAAGAAAGGAATGGTGGGAGATACGCAATGAAAGAAAGAGAGAAAGAAAGAAAATGGATAAAAATAAAGACATTGCAAAACTCGTATTAAAAATAATATTTAATGTCTCTCTAATAAAAGAAACAAAAATAAAACAGGAATATTTAATATGTCCGATAGAAAAGAGCCTTCCTGCAAGGTAGCCAATTATATCTTAATATCCACTGTACAAAAGGCAAATACTTAGCTAATTAGGTTGACCACAATGTACAAATTAGTCAAGGATAGAAACAGATACATAGAATGTAATTATCGAATCGCAATTAGCCAATGAATGACGCTTTTCTCCGTTCTGTTGTTACGGATATATAGAAACACCACTATGGCTGCTTCTACAAATAGCGCCAATAAAAAACGAACGGGACCTGGTGGTCCTGTTCCTGTTGACCTTCCGGGACATCACTGCCCTGAAGCAGCCAATCGAGGCGGACGACAGCAAGGGTGGTCTTTCCAAGTTCGCCAAACTCGCCAGATCGGTCACCAGGTCGAGATCTGTTCTTGTATCACAATTCAGCTCCCATCTGCCCGCCCTCAAGGATACCGCGTTGCCAACCACCGCGAAGCAATCACACTTAGCTCATGTAAGATATCTTACTGATTCCTTAGTAGGAGTTTTATTAAATTAGTTCATCGATCTATCTAATTTACAAGTTTCCCGTTTTCCATGGAAGGCAGACCTTCAGAGTCGTTAACACATTGTAAATCTTTGTGGAAATCCATATCTTCACGAATAATATTCTATCTGCTTTTTCATTCCTTAATTAATCCTTGTAATTTACCTAATTATCTTTTAAGTCACTGAACTGTGGATCTTTATGGAAATTCAGATTTTTATGAGCAATATTCTTCTGCTTTTCCATTTGTTAATGGTTCCTTATTATTTTTAATTTACCTAGTCATTTTTCAAGTCACTGAAGTGTGTGGATCTTTGTGGAAATTCATATTCTTATGAGTAATATTCCCTTTTTCTTTTTTAATCTGTTAATTAATCCTTGTAATTTACCTAATTATTTTTTAAGTCACTGAACTGTGTGGATCTTTATGGAAATTCAGATTTTTATGAGCAATATTCCTCTGCTTTTTTATTTGTTAATTGTTCCTTATCCTTTTTAATTTACCTAGTCATTTTTCAAGTCACTGAACTGTGTGGATCTTTGTGGAAATTCACATTCTTATGAGTAATATTCCCTTTTTCTTTTTTAATCTGTTAATTAATCCTTGTAATTTACCTAATTATTTTTTAAGTCACTGAACTGTGTGGATCTTCATGGAAATTCACACTTTTATGAGTAATATTCCCTTTTCTTTTTTAATTTGCTATAAATCCTTGTAACTTGCCTAATCATTTTTAAAGTCGTTCAACTGTGAATCTTTACAGAAATTCACATTTTTATGAGTAACGTTTCACTCCTTTCCAATCAATCGATTAATCCTTGTTACTTACCTAATCATTTTCAAAGTCATTGAATCGTGTTTCTTTATAGGCATTCATATTCTTATAAATACAAATTAACTTTTGAAGACTATCACATGGATTATCATCGACCCTGTACATTTTTACATTTTTACTTCTTTAAACTTCCCATAAATGCATAAGCACAGTCACAGTCTTTGTTCAGTACAATCAACAAAATATTCAAGTTACTGAATATGCATTAAAATGATGAAACTCTATACAACAGTTTTAATTGTCAGAGGGTTTGGACTTTGAAATTTGAAATTTTCACAACTAATTACAAATCGATTAATCAACCCAAGAACAACTAATTAATTAACTCAATCGCATGCAATTCTTTCTGAACCTTTAACTTGGATCATCCTGCATTCTATCCAAGCCAGCGAAAATAATAAAAATAAATAAAGTAAATAACAATCATAATAACATTGCATCTAATCATTTTAGCTAAAAAATCCTGCCACTCTGTTCGGTAAGCTATTTTGATTTTGATTTTGATTTTGTCACTCGCACCAACTACCATTTGTATCCGGACGTGTCTGATGAAGATTTACTCGCGTTGGAGATTCGTTCCCGTTTCGAAGAGATTTGCATGGAAATGTTAACGGATTCGCAGGCCATTTGTACGTGTTCGAGATTGCTGGATTATTGTAATCGTCAATATTTAAATGCATGAGCTGTGCTGCGTTTATCGCCTGATTTCAAGCCCCTGAAACGTTTTTGTCAAAATTCAAAGTCTGTCTGTAAGCAACAGCAGGAGATAGAGAAAGAAGAGAAATAAAACTCGTTGTTAAATTGACAAGTAAAAGAAGAAGACAATTTTAACTCGAAAATCGAAAGGTAGTAAAATCAATCATTTAATTTTTCGTGAAAATATTCTTTCATTTTCTTTCATTCCTCTGAAACAATCACTTCGATGCATAACGCTAATATAATTTTCATTTTTCAGATGATGTCCTTAAGCGGCGACGTGATGCCGCAGTACAGACAAGAGGCACCAAAGACCCCGCCGCACATTTTGTTACATTACTGCGCGTTCAAGGCGATCTGGGACTGGATCATTTTATGTTTGACCTTTTACACGGCCATCATGGTGCCCTACAACGTCGCGTTCAAAAACAAGACCAGCGAGGACGTGTCCCTGCTGGTCGTCGACAGCATCGTCGACGTCATATTCTTCATCGACATTGTCCTCAATTTTCACACCACGTTCGTTGGGCCTGGTGGCGAGGTGGTGTCTGACCCCAAGGTACAAATATCCTCGCAAAACCAAACACCATGAAAAACCGGTTTGGTTTGGCTTGACAATTGATCATTAGCCCAAGGTACATATCTGCAGTTTAACCGCGAATTTTATAGAAAATAGGGTTTCTATAGAGAAAAGTAGAGATCATGTAAGTACGGAAATGCGTGGAGAACGAACAAATGTATTAAATACAATGTTATAGTCCGACCGATAAACGTTACCTTTCAAATGGATAATTCGATAATTGTAGACATAAGTGCGTTAACTGTTATACTCGTCAAAAGTTTGTGATTCTTCGCCAGATTCTATTTTTCATTGTTTTAGCGTAGAATCAGAGAAGTGAGAATCCTCCGGTCACTTTCAGGTTCCATCGTTGCACACGAAAGCTCACACATTAGCAATATTATTCATTTCTATGTAAAAGTTCGCTTTGAAATTATCCCTCTTCTTGTTATCTTCTTCCCTGGCAGCTAGCTCTTGAAAAATCTGCGGATGCTATATATTGCAACGTTATCTTTAACTTCAAACTATGAAATTTTCCAATTCTGAGGAATTTTAAATTGTAGGATTTGCCAAGTTGGAAAAATGTCAAATCTCCATGTACCGCAATCTATTTTAACAATGTCATCGTATCAGAGGATAGTTATCGTCGAAGAATTCTCTAGATATTCTCAAGCATTCATCTGGATAAAGTTAAAACTGGGAATCTAGAGCAATGGTGAAAATTATGTCAAGTCATTCTTCTTTACCATTGTTTCCTGCCACGTGGCAAAAATATCTTTTACAACTCTTCTCGCCTCTGTGTACATCACTTGCTCTCAGAATGACTCGTTATAAGACTTTGTCTAATGTAATTTTCCATTAAAACGACAGGTGATCAGAATGAACTACCTAAAGTCATGGTTCATCATCGACCTTTTGAGCTGCCTGCCGTACGACGTGTTCAACGCTTTCGACCACGACGAGGACGGCATAGGGAGCCTGTTTTCAGCTCTCAAGGTGGTCAGATTGCTTCGTCTTGGTCGAGTGGTTCGGAAACTAGACCGGTATCTGGAGTATGGAGCCGCGATGCTCATTCTACTGCTCTGTTTCTACATGTTGGTTGCTCACTGGCTGGCCTGTGTCTGGTACGTCACTTTAAGGTGATTTTACCCTGCCCACACACAAAAAGGTAACACGGCTGCGGCAGGATTGACGGCTAAATCAAACCTTAGACGTCGTTATTCCCCCCCCCCCCCGATTTTCTCACCCTAACATTTTCCATCAAGTGCTACCTAGACACAAATAGAGATATACATACATAGACATACACACATATACAGAACATGTACACGTGCACACAGGATATGCCGTGCCGCTTTTACAAAACAGCATAGCGCTCTCGTTCCACTGGGAATTGTGAAAAAGATATCATAATCTGGATCTACTTTTATTTTGTCCAAAAAATGAAACATTCCCGAAAGGAATCAGTTTGCCATGGCTTCTAGAATAGTAATGAGAGCTAACTGGGTCATCCTGAAAATTTGTGTTAGAAGAATATATTTTTTCTGGCATTTAATATAGTTTTATTTATTTATTTATTTATTTTTTAGTAATCGTCGTTATGTTCTGTACAATTTATTCCAACGTGATATACAAGATGCATCCGAGGAACGTTTCAAGACTATAGCTACTTCAAAGGCACTTAAAGATTGTATGAAGATCATCCGGAGATATCAAGATAGTATTAGAATAGAAGATATTCATTGAAGATCGACAAGATAATTTGAATTTGATATTACAATCCTTATGCTAATGTTCAAAATGTATCAAAAATAGTACCGTTAATATTAGTAAATGAAGATACCGAATTTCAAGGCAGAAGTACTTTTGTTATAAAAGCTTGTATTATTCAGAAGAATTATATTATTGGTATTGGTAAACGAAGATACTGAATTTCAGCACAGAAGTATTTTTGTCCTAAAAGCTTATATTATTCAGAAGTATTATAGTACTGGTATTGGTAAACGAAGATACTGAATTTCAAGACAGAAGTACTTTTATGCTAAAAGCTTGTATTATTCAAAAATAATGAAAAGGTTCAGGATGACCCGATATCTGCGATATGCAGCGAATACAGGGCAGAGATCGATCAGCCACACAATCGAAAAAGAAAAAGAACGCGAAGAAACGTCGCATTAAAACTGCTGCTGCCTAGTTCCTTCACCTCGCTTCTTAATTATTTTCGCTTCTTCCCCGCTCGAAGCGGCATAAACGAAGTAGCGCTTCAAACTAACGTTGCCTCCTCTTTGAAGATGACGAGGAAAGAAGAAAAAGAGGGAGAGAGAGAGAGAGAGAGAGAGTACGAAAGAGCGAGTGAAAGAGAAAGAGAGTACAGAAGAGAAAAATATGGAGAAAAAAGGAGGCTTGTTCTCGAGTGCAAGAGAATAAAGTCGACGACGATGCTAACCTTCCGCTCGTTTCCTCGACAAAGAGCCTCCGTGTCCTTTAGACGTTCTCCATCGTCGAATCGACGATCACGGGAAACCACGAACGTAACAGGAGCTCTTTCGCTCGAAACGCTATTATCTTCTGTTGGCGAACCGTCCTCGTTTCCAAAAGAAGCTTCGAGTGTTTGACCGTGATCCTTCTTGCCAGATATTTTTTCGTTCCAAAGAATAGCCAAAAGAGAAAAAAGAGAGACAGGAAGCGGAGAAAGAAAAGTGGAAGAACAGTTACGAAATGGAAGCAAGGATAACGGTCAAGACTAAAGAGGAACGTGGAGAGAGAACGCTTTTCAACACGAATCTTAGCCAACCAAAAAGCATGCGTGCTTCTTTCACGCGTCCTCAGAAAACCCTATTCGCCTTTTATTTGTACAGGGTGTTTCCAATTTTTCTGAGAAAACTGCAACAAGCATAATGGGATAAAAAGAAAAAAACGTTAATTGAAGAAAATAGTTACATATTACTAGTTAAAATACTTTATCTTACATTTTTCATTTATTCATTTCATTTATCAAGGTAGTATTGAGATACTTGTAGATCCCCGTGTGTTTTACTTAGCGAGTAAAGTTGTACTGTACAGGCTGTATTATAAAATAATGAGCAAATATTTTGAATACTTATTCTTATCAATTGTCATAATTTTGATTTAATATATATTAAAAATGATATTATTTATTATAGTATTTTAAACAAGTGACAACAATAAATCTTCAATTTTCTTCACTTTTAACTATGAAAAATGTTATATATAAAGTTGTGCTGTAAATCTTTTACCACTATTTTGAAAATGTGCTTATGTTGTTGTAGAAGATTTAGAGATAGGACAATGCAGAGAATGGGTATAATGTGTTAAAAATGTATGGAATACTTAATGTAAAGTATTGTTTATAGTATTATATCTACTAGAGAATACAAATTTCTATCCAAGTTTTATTCCTTTAATTGTTCTTTCACGAAAATATAAATTCACAACTACATTTGTGCTTCCCATTTACGAAGATAAGATTTCTTTTTTTAATCATCGAATATTAATTATGTATTAGGATAATATAAGATTGACAACTTCGTAGAAAGTGCGGTTGGATTAATTTCCCTTCTGAAAGGCTCATTTGTAAATCCTGTTTCAGCAATTTATCCAGGAAAATTGAAAACACTCTGTATTATTATTATTATATTTTATAGTGTGTATTAGAGAATGTAAAATGGTAGAAAGATGAATATGACGAGAATAATAAGAAGGGTTGTTGGGTTAAAGGTACTCGATAGGAAGGTCGGACGCGGACAACGGAGTCCAGTATTCCTGGCTGTGGAAGCTGGCGAACGTCACCCAGTCACCGTACAGCTATCTGTGGACCAATACCAGCACCGCACCGGAACTAATCGCAGGACCGTCCAGGAGAACCATGTATGTCACCGCATTGTACTTCACGATGACCTGCATGACCTCCGTGGGCTTTGGCAACGTCGCCGCCGAGACCGACAACGAGAAGATTTTTACCATCTGCATGATGATCATTGCCGGTATGATTTTTCAATTTTTTCTTTTTATTTCTTAATTGAAGTTTGCGATACT
Source organism: Bombus terrestris (assembly GCF_910591885.1). Taxonomy (NCBI): domain Eukaryota; kingdom Metazoa; phylum Arthropoda; class Insecta; order Hymenoptera; family Apidae; genus Bombus; species Bombus terrestris. Next base: position 7,412,551 of record NC_063279.1, on the reverse strand, counting down.
ACCTTTACTAAAATCAGATTATCTTTTTAAGGTATCCAATTGGTAATGAAATTCTTGTATCCTCAAGAGCGAATGTTGGGATTGTAAAGAACCTAACTCCAATCTAAATGGAGATTTCTTTTACTTACTAAATATTATATAAGAAATGTTAGATATTTTGGATAGTTCACATATTTTTGCCTTTCTACCTCTGTGACTTCTTAGTTTTAAAATGCCTTCGCCTTTCTCATAAATGCATCAGTATTCATAATCTGATTACCACTTTCAGACTTTTAGAGGAAGGAAATTGTGCAAAATTTAATTCCACAAATTTTCACGAGTTTGCACAGGGTGTATCGGTTTTAATTTGGAATACCTACGTCGTGCGGTTCTCTCACAAACAGTTTTAGACGTAATATCCGTTTTAACATACTTATCTCTCGGGTCACGACAAACACGAATTTGCAACTACTCTCTACTGGACTAGTTTGTGAACTTTCGAGCACCTTACAATTTTATTTGAAACTCAAAGAGTTTAAATCGGTGTCTTGCTGACTGACAATCAGGCGTTATCGTTTTAGCTAATTTATCATTATCAAGTTCTATTTGAATTGATCTATAAATCTGTAAAATTGTTCGATTGTTTGCAGCCCTGTTGTATGCCACGATCTTCGGTCACGTGACTACGATCATCCAACAGATGACATCGGCCACGGCCAAATATCACGACATGCTGAACAACGTGAGGGAGTTCATGAAGCTGCACGAGGTGCCGAAGGCGCTTAGCGAACGCGTGATGGATTACGTGGTGAGCACCTGGGCGATGACCAAGGGCCTAGACACCGACAAGGTACTTAACTATTGCCCCAAGGATATGAAGGCGGATATCTGCGTTCATCTGAACAGGAAGGTCTTCAACGAACACCCTGCATTTAGGCAAGCTTCGTCACTCTTCTTAGATTTTAGTGTATTCTTGCATAGAGATGTCCTTATGTGGCGCGTATAATCTAACAAAATTTTTCCTGCAATTTACTATTAATTATATACCTAAGCCATTCGTTTTTTAGAAATTGTACAGTACTTATGTATCTTTTATCGATATGTCTTAATTTTTGTGATCCTTGTATCATGACTTGTAATTATAATGACTTATAATTAATATGTACAATCATATTTATACACTTTCGTCTTCAGATTGGCCTCCGATGGCTGCCTCCGTGCTCTGGCGATGCATTTCACGATGTCCCACAGCGCGCCAGGCGATCTATTGTATCACACAGGCGAGTCTATCGATTCGTTGTGCTTCATCGTGACCGGAAGTCTCGAGGTGATCCAGGATGACGAGGTCGTGGCGATCCTCGGCAAGGGTGACGTGTTCGGCGACAGCTTCTGGACAAACCCGTCCGTAGGACAAAGCGCTGCCAATGTTCGAGCTCTTACTTACTGTGATCTCCACACGATCAAGAGAGATCGGTTGCTGGAGGTGCTGGATTTTTATCAGGCTTTCGCCAACTCTTTTGCCAGGAATCTCGTTCTGACTTACAACCTTAGCCATCGGGTGAGTGTTTCTTAAATTTTGCTTCTATTTTTATTTTTGTTTTGTTTTATCGATTATTTCAGACATACTTAATTTTTACAGATTAAGTGCTGCTGTTTGTTTATTTTAGATGTTAAATTCGTTTGAAATTTTAAATATCTTTCCATATTGTTTTAAATAATTTCTTTACAGAATTTGTAATCTTCCTGAGTTTATAAATTGCCAATTTGAAGCATCGATGATATCGTAAGTTGCCAATTTGAAATTTTGGTCCTCTTTTTCTCAAAAATTTCTTATTTTAACCTTTGATGGCTTAGTATTTAACTTTGATTATTTTAAGGATCGTTAATTTTTTATCTTGGGGATTTCAAAATCAATAAGTGGAATTAGTGATTCCAAAAATCTTCAAAATAGTTAATTTGAAATTCTATCTTCGAAAATTGCTATTTTGAAATTTGCCAAATTGAAAGAAAGAAAGGCAAAGAGTGAAGGGTAAAGAAAAGATTTGAAATCTCGAGGTTTCAATTCTTTATTGAACTCTTAGCATTATACTGAACAGCAGTGCAATGTTTGCTCTTTGGCTTTGTTCTCTCAACAGAACAGAGGGAACATTGACCGCCAGCCGACTCAGATACGAATAACACACACAGTCTTATGTAACAATAGTAATGAATATGTGTTGTACAAGTTTCTTCTCGTCGATAGACTTTATTCAGCGTATCAAGAAGTCCGATTAAAAATGATTGATGACTCACCAGGCACTAGATAATAGGCATTCGAAAAACACAGCAACTCGTACGGTATAATATTTTTTTTCATTTCTTTTTTTTCTGTATATATATATTTGTTTTAATATTGCTCCATCAATGGTAGAGTCAATTTGAAATGACTTTAGTACGAGAGATCAGGCCGTTACAGGGACATGAAATTTTTTTTCAAAAAGATCAGCTAGCAAACAACCAGAAGAAAATGCTTGAAGAACGCGATTGTTGATCATTGTTTTTAGTAACTATTAATATTATTCTGTTAAAACAATTCCACGAAATCTAGAGAATCATCTTGTTTTTCTATTTTTTCATTTACAGGTATTGCATTATACAATGACCTTCTTTTGTTTCTACAAAGCTGATACAGTTTTGAATAGCCTGATATGTTTTCCTTTTTTCCTCTTTTCCATACTATCTCAAACAAATGTCTAATATCACAATTACTCTTTCTTTTCTCTTAATCCGTCACTGTACATCTTGCGACCAGACATCTCTAATATGACTCTTGAGGTAGAATCTTGATCCAAAACTGACCTTGCATCTTGTTCTTCTTCTTCGACTTGTGGAATAGGACCAACACCCCAAACCTCACAGTGTTTAATCCTAAAATTCTCCTTGCCACTGAGTTGCACATAATTCTGGAAGGTTGTGCAAGACAAGCTTGATTTTCCAGTTCCATATTCACAGTCCAGCCATAAGCCTGGATAATTCAACTGTCCTCCCATGAGCAGCCCATTAGGCATAGTTTGTTGATGAAGATTTAAGTACTGGAAATGGTTGTTGTAACCAGTGCAAGGAAATGTAAGTATATCTGGTTCAAGTTTGAATAAAAAGGAAGATTGGTTTCCAATGAAATTCGGTCCAACTCTCCAACTATCAGAGGCAAAACCTCCAAACACGTGGTCATCGGTGTCCTGAAGAATTAAAATAGTTGATCCTTGCATGGTGATTCTTCCAAGCATAGTGGAAAATGATTCTCCATGCACTTGACTGGAAAATAAAAATCTCCATTCGTTGCGAAGCTCGTGAGGCAAACTGAGATTCAAGAACAGAACATCACCCAATCCCAAAATACTTGGAAAATGTGGTATATTCTCCAAACCCTTGCAACCTGGCAAGAGGTTCAAATCGTTTATTCTACTGCTTGCATTCTTGTCTCCTTTTTTCTGAGAAACCAAGAAAAGGCACTGAAAAACGTGCGATTGTATGGTATTGAAAGTGGTTGTTGTAGAGAACCAGTTCTCTACTTGTTCGGTGGTCAGTGTCTCACCATGTTTGACTAGATCTACGCACAAACTTCTGGATCTCATCCCTATTCTCCTAGTGTTTACTGTGCAACCAATGCTGCTCCATGTTAAGTAGTGTGCATTCCCAGAGTTTTTTTGTAGTCTCAAGTAGGAATTAATGGTGGCTTGAAGATATTGAAGGAACGTTGCAGTGGGTATTTCATGTTTCTGCTCCTCTTCCGAGAAGCCATTGAAAATCAGGCTAGTCCTCTCCTCCGGACTGCCACGTATGGCAAACACATACAATCTCCCAAAATTCTCTCCATTTATGGCAGACACTCTCTTTCCTGGTTCATGACAAAGGAACCTTACTACAAATTGCAGTAGTACATCATCCAAATGACTGGACCAGTGTTTGAATATATCTTCGCGTTTTATAGAGCCTGAACTCCGGGACATGGACTTGAACAGATTCTCCACCAAGGTCAGCTCCTCCGCGGAGAGGATATTCGCGGATGAAGCGGAACGGCTCGAACCATGACCCATCTGAAACAAATCGATTACTTTCAGAAAAATCGTTCCATACAACTGTCAAAAAATAAAGAAAACATTCTTGTGTAAACATATGACTATCAAACAATTGATCTACTTTGCATATTTTAAAATTCATTGCTATTTACGATAATATACGTCGCTAGATTTAGAAATGACTGGTAATCGTAAGAAATTGGAGAAAAGATAAGGATTTACAAACCTTTCAAACGCGAGGAGTACTTTCCACATCAATCCATATACCTCAGTTTTCCCAGTGAAAACTTCGGTTCGACACGAATCACGGTAATAGAAGTACGCAAGTACGCGTACTTTCTTTCAGAATGGATCGCCAAGCATCTGAAACGAAATTCTGAAACGGAACTCGTGCGGTCCGGGAGCTTCCCCGAGCCGACACAATAAATAAGATATTTTGAGGTTAGTCACAAGTGCAAGTAACCTGCTACTAGTGCGCTCACGGTGCGCCTATCGACTGCTCTACTCGCGCATGTGCAGAGTAAAGTTAAACGAAACCTCCCACCCTTAACCTGCAACTTTCTATCCGGAAAAAAGGAAATAGCAGGGGAGCGTCGCTTTCCCGGCGTTAGAAACTGGATTACCTGAAAAAATTCAATTACCCGAGTTATCTACGTTTTATTCCAGTAAAGGAATATTAAAACATAGAGAGTTATTACATACTGAAATTACCTACGTTGATTTCATTCCTTAATAAGCTTAACGAACGAAGATCATCTCGCATCTCCGGAAACGTTAGTCGTGTTCAAAGAATCTGAGAATCGAAGCATCCTTGTAGGAAACACTGTAAGTGCTAAAAATCAAATTTCTTCAGGAGAAAGAGAAAAAGTTAGCTGACTTTAGTATTTCGAAATTTCATTTATTTATAGACAGAGATATATATTTACAGAAGCCAAACTAATCAACTCCGCTTTTTATTAATTTATTCAGTCTGTTATATGTGTATACGAATAATATCTGATTCCCATACTTCCGTCAGTTTACTTATCGCAAAAAAATCACGCGAATAGTGATAAATCTCAAAGTAAATTTTAAAAAAGGCGTTTTTAATATCTTCACTATCCTGTACTTTTCAATTGATAGAGTTGATTAATGTGACTTCTCAATCATAAGAAATGTATTAAAAGATCTTTTTATTTTTTACATTTATTCACCATCATTCATGAAAAAGAAAATTATATTTGTAGAGAACTCTGTATTTACCACCTTTTAGTTGTAAAGAAAACTAAATGTGCCATTCATTTACAAATCCTATAAGTATAGTAAATTAAAAATATACTTATTTAATACGTTCTTTTCATTTCCGAGTAGAATGCATTACAAAAGTGTATTTTAAAATATTCCAAGTGGTATTTGATGTACACATATTTTAACATCGTTTGAAGTAGCACTTAAGTGTTCTTTACTCATTCGTGCTATCTATTAGCATTACTGTTAACTGCAATACTTGAAAAGTAGGGTTATTTAAGTGAAATGAATTCGTCAAATTCGTTTATAAACAATTTTCAAGCGATTTATGTTTGGGGTTAGGTTAATTATCATAATTCAGTAGTGTGTGTATTATTTTATTTCTGCAAGTTATTTTGCTATTTATTTTATTGATACTTATATAATATATCGCTACTAACTCAAATAACCCCACCATAAGGTTATTCGAAGCATTTTCTCGTTTTTCATAGTTCTCTTGCTGGACCTAAAATAAGTATATACATGATATTGTTTCGTTATTATATTGAAGATTAATGGTGTTTCTTAATATACAAGTTTGATTACGCTGTGCAGAGATTGACTTACTATACTGCCATATTCTATATTCTATATTCCCATTGGCAAGTAAAACATTTTTTAGTAGAAAAGAGGCAAACATTTTTTTATTTTGACACTTGTATTTTGTATAATAATAAGGATGCTTCGATTATTTCGATAGTTTTATATATATGATGTGGAAGCGTAAGGACGATTATTAACACTCGAATAATGGTCACCTACATAGCAAGGGGTGTAAAAAAGCCGATAAAGGGTCCGACGCGTTCTAGACCATTAATAATAGCAAAGGAGCGACTCGAGAGCATAAATAATTGTTCCGGGCCCCATAAATAATCGCTCGTCGTTCCAACTGCGCCGTGTCGTTCATCCTGATTAATTACGCCGAGCATACTGCGTTCCATAACGAATTCTATACTCTGCAAATGTTGCAGAAAATGCAAGAAAATACAAGATGTAAGAAGATATTATAAAGTATAAGATAATTTGCAAGCTAATTGATACACACTGGATCATGAATGTATTTGAACACTTACCATGAAAAACATTTATGCCCACATTGTATATACTATACATATATCTTGAGATTTTATTATTATTATTATTATTATGAGATACAAATATCATATTGATAAAATTTCAAACCAATCTGAAATTGTATACATTTGATTACATAAAACGGATTATATATGGACATATTAAGATATATTATATGTATGTATATATCGTATGTGTTATGTAAAACATTTTGAAATTTCATTAACGCAATAATGAGATAGCACTGTCGTGATTATATTGATACAATTTCAAGACAATCTGAACTTGTATATCTTATATGTATTAGATAAAACGGATTATATACTGCACGTGTCATGTAAAACATTTTGAGGTTATATAATCATTGTAACGAGACGAGACTGTTACGACTATATTTGTCAAATCCGCAATCAATGTGAAAATGTATGTAAATGTTAATTAATAAAAAAGATATTTGTTTTATTAATTAATAAAAAAAGATATTTGTTGCAAACATACATTAGTAAAAAGAAACTTGTATATAATATGAATAATATATTAACAATAGTCTTAAATATACAATTAGTACCAAAGATCGTTTCATTGTTATATCGTAGTTTATTAATATAGCGAATAATCGATTGTTTAAATACTTTTGTGACTCCTGCAGAATATGTATTTCTATCAAATATTTTTTTAATTTTCTACATATATTTTCAGATTCGTCTCAAACTTTACCAATACGATCGTAATAGTCGAGTTTGGAATTTTCAAATGTTTCATGTAACACACATAGTATGTTCCATGGATATTGAAATACTTTCGTGAGCCTGTGTACTTGTTATTATGCTTATTTAAGCGCGTAAAATGGAATCGAATCGTTTTGTGCAGCTGATCTTCCGGAAGGTAGCGGATGTCCGTCGAGAAAAGGAGCTGGCTGAAAGGAGGAAAAACGAGCCGCAGTTAGATCAAGCTCAGGATCACCTGGTGCGCAAAATTTTCTCGAGGTAGGGACAGATTTGTTGCCTGTCAAGCTCGAATGGATAACATCCGATCCATTCTATTTAAATAACTAACGCCTCTCTTAGTGTTCTCTCTCTCATTCTCCAATGAAAAAATCAAATTTTATATTAGTAAAAAAATAACTTTGTTTTGTTTACTTAAAAAAAAATCTTTTTTAATTTACAGGTTTCGTTGTGATTTTTTTGTTGTCGAATGAAGAAGCATTGCGAGAGGTTACGATGTTACAATTAGAATTAATTTTGGTGGATACGAATTCGTTCGTAAATAAATCAAGGCATCAACCATATGGATTTACGAACCCACGTCTGACTATGGAGTTCTGTTACTACTTAAAGCATATCTTAACGAACGTTTAAACAGACCTTCTTTAAACTGGATAGTTATTAAGATAGCTTATTTAAAAAAAAACGAATACGTATTCACGAGATAATTAACGTTAGCCTCGATTCTCTGTGATCACGTGAAAGGCCGTGCAGAGTGGACAGCTGGTCTGTATTCGCAAATCCAACAGGCTGACGAATATATGTATCTTTTTTTTAAAGCGCAATCTCGCTGGGAATATCGAATGAGAGAACAAGGAGCGAGAATGGGATCGTGTGAACGATATTTTCCCTCTTATACGTGTGTATTTCAAGCCTTGTAAGATTCGTCGCTGAAAAATCACAAAACACAGAAAAGAGCATAAAGAACAAGAAAGTCCAAAAATCTATGAAATACACGCGCATAAAGATACGAGAAGAAACATTCGGGCGCCAATTACAGACTACTGAATCAATAATACTCTTAACTAACATTACAAAAAGCGAAAGCACGAGCGTGAAAGAGCGTGTGCGAGAGGGAGGGAGAGAAAGAGATTATGTTAGCACACATGATTGATGATTATATCAATGCAAAGAATATAAGAAAAAAAAAAGTAAAAAATTAGAAAATTTTCGTATCGTATGCTGTGGTAAATTATTGTTGATTGTTGATCGTTGCTTGGCTGGCCTGTTGTCCGTAAAGGTTCAAGACCGACGGGGATGCCCAGATCGGCGTGAGCAGGGCCGCAAATGGACGGTCCCAGCAGGATTCCGACGAGGAGCTCACCGTGAACGTCCTGCCGCCCTGGCCCAGTTTTAGGCAATTTCATTTCTTACGTATTTATTTATCTTTCTTCATTCTTTTTATTGCCATCTTTGCTACTTCTTACGTACACTCTTATATTATTGATTATTATTACTCTATATTTATATTGATTCGATTAATTATTCTTCTCATTATGATTATATTTAACCATCGTTATTATGATTGTATATCGTTATATATATACACATATATATATATATATATAATTATTATTATTATTCTCCACTGTGATTTTTCTCTACATACATATTATATATACATGTATATATGTATATATACATATGTACATACATCTATCCCTAGATATATTTATATTTTTAGAAATGAAGATCACACACACAAGGGAAAAACATGATAACTATAGTTTTTAGTAGTTTCTGGATTTTAATGTCACTTTGTGTGACTTAAACAGAGAAATTTCTTATACGACTGGAAATAGAAATAACATGGTAAGTTAAAGGTACGCGTCTTTTAAAAGTGTCTCTAATTAATCTAAAAGTTAAATAAAGAAGAGAAGTAAGGCTAAAATTAAATTAAGCACAAAACTGATATTGTAGAAATTATAAAGGGCATGAAAATAACACATATCATAGATTTTTAACACAGATTTTTAAAGCTGTTTCCCTGTGAAAGTGTACAATATACAGTTAATCAAAATAATTAATATATATGTATGTAAAAATATTTGATTATCGTGTTCTTCCCCTGTAGTCGTCAACTATACGACTATAACTATCGTTACTATATATATGTATATATACATACTTATACGGGTCGATTTTGTACATGTATACCTGCCTAAATTATTTATATATCACGGATGAGCAATTGTTGAGAGAGCGTGAACGTTTTTTACGTGGAGATTCGAGAAACAGAAAACTTTTTTTTAGATCGACACGATCCACCTCGGGACGAGCGGCTTACCGGCAACGATGGACCGTGCAGAATTTTTCTATATTCCGATCGTGTGTATTTACACGTAACCGTGAAACCAAAAAACACGTCGAAGCAAAAAAAAAAAAAAGAAATTCGTATCTAAAAGAAAATTGAATCGAACGAATGCAATCCGCGAAACCGATCTTTTTTTACTTGCTCTTCTTCTTCTTCTTCTTCTTCTTTTTCTTCTTCCTTCTTATTATTCTTCTTCCTCTTCTGGTCGTGTCGTACCTATTTTATGCAATTCGCGCGAACGTCTCCTCCGGGGGCGACCGATACGCATTTTTCTCGAGAAAAAGGTTTCGAAGGGTATCACGGATGTGCAATCGCTGTACACACGCTTGAAAGAGAAACTGATATGTATTCTCACTCAGCACGTCTACGAAGTAACCTGGGTAAATCGAATTCCCGTGTCTTTTAACCGGGACCCTTTTACGCCATCTCTTTACCATGTACTTTTCTCTATTTATTATTTTTCAACAATTCTTCTGTTTATATATATATTTTTTGTTCATATTGTGCAGGATGTCAATAAGACCCGGGCGATTTTACATGTTGTGAGCCTAGATATCGAGACAGTGAAGAGGGTTCCTGTGCAAAAATATCATTTGAGGAATATTTTTTCAAGTTAGAAACAATTTGGTTTTACGTTGGTAATACATGGATTACTGCGTAGATCACGTATTTGTCGCTCTGAGACAGGGCAGACTACGTGAGGAGAATGTGGTGAGGTCAGATAAGATGGATACAAAAATTTGCTTTCTCAGAATAGATAATACATGGGCGATGTTTTGTAAGAATATAATTTAGTTGTTACGTTAATTTAACTTCGTTGATATTAGACTGTATAACTTATACTATTGGTATTTTTTAGATGTTCGAGAAGGTGACCTATATTTAATAAATAAACATATATTTCATTCGAGAATTAAACGAAGAGATAGTTTTAATGTGGAAATTGACTAACAATATGTCGAACTTTAAAATTACTCTTCTATAGAGCACAGGAAATGCGACTCATCAATTTCAAGATGTTTTTAATCCCAAAACTAAAAGGGAGGACAATTTTGAGAAGTTAAAAGGATAGACTGAGGAGGATAAATCTACGCAGCTAACGGTGTATTTCCAACAGAGAATTAAATTATTTATAACTTCAAACATAAGGTTCAAGCAACATTCTTGTGCCTGAACTTTCTTCGTTGATTTGTTATTCAAAAATTACACCATGTAAACGTTTCTCGACTTTCTTATCACTCTATATGTATCACGTTTTCTTTTCTTTCTTTTGTCCTAATATCGTCGTACCGTTCTTTTTGTCTTCGTTGTCGTTCTTTGATAATTTTGGTATAATAATATTTAAATGATGAAAGCGAGAATTCGAAATCGATTTGCCCAGGAGTCGCATCGTTTATAGATGCGTACACATCACCCGATGCCATTATATTCAATATTTGTCATTTTTAACGATCACTGCAGTTCTGACGAATGCTAGAGTGCTGTAAGATATACGGCTTTAGAGGGTTATGCGCATTTTTCTCCCACCATAAATATATATACGTATATTATATATTCTTAGTGGAACCAGGATTTGTATAGAGCAAACTCGAGGGCTCTCTGTTTCGTTCAATTTCGAATCTCTTCTATTACTTAAGATCAATTTTACTGTTTTATTGCTGCTTCTTGATAAAACGGCACGGTCGCAAACGTTAACAGAACGATATGACGTATTGAGAGCAAAAATGGACCAAGTCACATTTTTTCTAAACGTGAATTTATTACATTGGAATTTATTACATTGACACTAGAATTACTAAACCAGTCAGAATGACTAGTATTTTTTGCTTTTTACGATTACCAAAAGCATGCAACTGTTTTTCATAGTATTAACTTTCGATAGTATTTACTTTTATTGTAACAAAAATATAATCTACTTTCATCACACTACCTTAATTCCAATTAATTACGTATACCATATCAAAGATCGGTAGTTCTATGTGTTAATTTATTGCACTGAGCTGTATTAACTCTTAAAAACTATCATTGTGTTAAATTCCTTTCAATGTTACTTCGCCTAACATTGAATAGTAATAATTGAATAGTAACATTGAAGAGTAATTGCACTCTGTTTGAATTCATTGATTTGCAAAATGGAAAAAGAATAAAGTGATGCAAAATGTCATGACGTGCTCTCTTTTTTTATGATAGCTTTTAAGGATGAATCATGCAAAAATCATTGTTTCCAAATCAGACCAGATAATACCTAATGGAATCAGTTGTTGCATTGAATTATTTGCATATATATTTTAGATAGAGGATTATCCAATTTGCGAAGTCTTAGGACTAGTCCACTTTTTCTCTCAGTGCCTCGCATTTTTTTTTATTTCTTTTTTTATTAAAAGAAGAAAAACTAAGAAGTCTACAAATCCGTTTGAAAGAAATACCAGAGTCCTCCATCGCGCCTCGAGCATCCGATCCTTTTACGATTTTATGCAACGCCGAATGCATGTGACGTACACACTCTAGGATTCAAGTTTCTCTCTGTCACCTGTATTTATATATATACATATATATGTAATATGTATACGTATATTTTAATACATATATATATGTACATATATATAACGATGCCAAGTAGCTGCTTGAAAAACTGCCAGACTGCCAACGATCCTCTAACAGTTATTCGAGTTTTTGTCTAACTTTTAATCGACCGTTTTTTAGAAACCTCGACCTCGTGGCATGTTATCGTGCATGATAGATTCGTAGAGTACGTTTTTAATAATGATATTGAATTTAGAACGATGAGATTAAGACGAACGTGGCGGTATACTTTTTTATTTTCTTCTCTATCTTCTTTTTTATTTTTTTCTTTTTCTCTTCTCTCTTCTCTGGCCTTATTCCGATCGAGTGGTGCGAGTTGATCGCTCGATGGCATTCCCACAGTTAATCAGGCAGCTCGTTTACCATTTATACTACTGTATCATCTAAACGTTGCGTCGATGAACCACGATTGGGGCCGAATAGAAATTCCATCGTGCGAAATCTCATCATTTACCTGGTTACTGCGATTTAGAATTGCGAAAATTTGGTTGCTTATGATTTTTTGCTGTTTTAGAGGAATATTGAAAGATTCGTGGATAACAGGAAAATATTTTGCCAGCTATATTTCAGAAAGTCCGTGGAATAGATTACCACAATCTGATTATAAATTGGCCACCAGCATATTGGAATTGTCGGTATCTTACTCGGTACTTTTTTTTTGTAAGATTGACAAATTTTTACATTACTTTCTAAATTGGGAAAATAATCTCGCAAGATCCTGTTTTAAGTTTCTTAATGTTTCTAGGAAACTTTGGAACATCGTGGATAAAATAGAAAGAAAGACGCGTCTGATCACATCACATTGGCCATCATTGTTGGAATTTTCAGTGTTCTGCTCGACACGACCTTTAAAAATGTCCCTTTCGTGAGATTAGAAAATTCTTAATAATAGAAAAATTGTCTCAGAATATTGTACATTTCGTAATATCTCTAGAAGACCTTGAAAGAGGCATGAATAATAAGTGGAAAAAATATCTTGCAGCCCAGGAGAGGCAAATCATGCCCGACCATAAACCGACCACTTTCACCGAAATTCTCTGCCTCTCACTTGGTATAATAAACGAATTAGATTTTCGTGGAATTTGGAAATTAAGAAATATCTTCTTCCTTAATTTTCCAGCAAATTTTGGATGATTCGTATTTTGAAAGTTCATATTAACCACGGATCGGTATCAATTACATAAATTAAGAAATTCTTGTTAATAGAGAAATTATGTAAAAAAAGAATTCTATTCTATATTTTCTTAATCCACGATCTTTCATTTTCTTTAGCATTCTTCTAGAAAATCCCGCGGGAAGAATCCGCTTATTTTCCCAGGACAATGAAACGACGAAGGGAACAGACTGAAACGCATGCCGAAGACTACTTACCTATTTACGTATACTGATTTGTTATTCTTCGCTCGTATCCCATCAGAGTACGTCGATGGATAACCAGTAATTTAAACTTTGACGCTCTCAATGGGCAAACGGTATAATTACGGATCAAGCAGGAAATTTCTGAGTTGTCCAATTCAGCCTAAAAATTACCGTGACAACGTGTCCCGACTTTTCATGACCGAAAATCAAACATCACGATTTCGACCAACAAGAATGTCGTCCTGTGTCTTTCACCACGAAACTTTCGTTCAAAATTTCGTCAATCAATTGCAACAGTAAATAATCGAATTATTATGATCAGATAAGAAAAATGACAAATTTCGATTTTTCAATAATTTTGTACAAGTTTCAGATCGTTATAATGGACGGGTAACGAAATTGAAACAAGTAATATCTCTCTTTTGGTCGAACAAAGTGTTAGAGAAAAAAAGATGAATAGAAAGAGAAAAAATTCAATATTTTCTGTAAGAAAACTTACAAATTGTCCAAACATATTTATTCAAGTTTCAAACAATTTCAAAATTTCCGAATAGATCGTACTAATTTGATGAGTCATTGTGCACAGCCTTTGTCCTCTCATAGTTCCGAAATTATTTTTGCTTTCGTACCTTCGTTGTAAATTGTAACATGTGCAACGTTATTCTTCTTTTCATTCCCATATATCTACTTATGGCCTTTTCTTTATTTCTTTCCTCAATGTACGTATTCCTAAGTGTATGTTTCAGTAAGAGCTTTATTTTATACTTACCTTTTTTCTTTTCTTTTTTTTCTTTTTTTTTTTTTGATAGGTACGAGGCCACAATCGGTTCATCGACGCTGCCAGGTTTTCCCGTATGTCTTATCGGCATCTTATCACCACCGAAAATATTTTCTTTCGAAACCCGTAGGCACATCAAAGTAGGTTGCTCGTGAACACCGCTGGAGCTGTCTCCCTTTTTCTAGCCTCAGTAGAACGAACTTGTCTCATTTGCCACCAATAAATAAAGCGGCACCAGTAGCAGAGCAAAGAAAGAAAGGACGACTGTTCTTCGTCTAACCAAAAATAATATCAAGACTATATATGTAAAATGTATATAAATACCTATGTATATATCAATTTATATATATTTTGCATATATACGTATCTATCCTTCCCAAAAATCTGCCGCTGAATGATGATTATCGATCACACACGATCGAGGGACAGAAAAGTTTCACAAAAGTTCAACCTAACCTAAAAAAGAAAAAAAAACGAAAAGAGGAAATACGTACATATGTGAAACTTTTGGACGTAAAAAAAAAGAAGAACAAATTTAAATATGTACTATATTATTCTCCTACCCATGATTTGTATACACCATGTAATCTTATTATTCCCCCCTTTATTTAATTGATCGCCTAGTGAAACTGGCCTCTTAATCCCAGTAATGTAAATAGACAAAAGCGAATCACGTCGACACGACTAAACACGGGCGTTCTCGCTCTCTACTTTTTTCTATTCAGGTTCCGCAGGGAGAGACACAATGCTGACGTGGAGAAAGGAGACGGAAAAGACGGGAAGGATGGGAAGGAGGGTGAATCCTCGCATGCCAGGAAACTCTCCACAGCGGACGAGAACACTGCTGTTAAAGGACGGGCCGGGAAGTGGGGACGACTCTTAGGTAATTGAAAACTACCGAATTTTTATCATATATCGGTTTCCTTTTCATTTCTTTGCAATTCGATTCAAATTCTCTTCCAATTCTTTCTTAATTCAATCACGAATTATTTTTTAGGATATATTGTTTTTATATAAAATGACACGAAGATAATTGACGATAGTGAAAGTAATGCTTGGAAAGTAATGCTTGCAAACGTTAATATGTTGCAATAGATTTGGTTTCTTGGAAGATTATTATAAGTTAGGAAGAACTTGCAAAAAGAAAAGATCATTTACATTGTTGTAGAATATTTAAATAAAATATTTTAGCGAAGTAAATCATCACAAAAAAGCTTGAATTTCACAGGAAGCTCCAGCCTAGACTCCGGAAGCGAGACGGGAACCGGGGTAGATACGTTCAAACGATCCTTAAGCGCCAGGGATACCCGTCCCAGTTCTAGTGCCGGTAGCAACAAGGTGTTCCCAAAATTCGGTAAGCTGACCGGTACCATTGAAGAATCAGGTGATGCTGAAAACGTGAAAGAGACCCAGCAACAGCAGCAGAATGCGGCAGATTCGAAGCAGCTCCAGCTTCGCCGACTGGAGAGCTACGACGATGGACTAATTACCACTCAGCCGAGCCACGATCGTGAAATCCTAGCTGCCGTGCTCGAGGTGAAGGTTGATCTGAAACTGGAAGTGCAACGAGTCAATCAAAGATTGGCAAAGATTGAGGACATGCTGCAAACGCTAATGACAAGGCTCCCTGCGGCTACTCCACCGCAGCAAAAAGGCTCGAACAATTTTTCAACGGGTGGTAGCGGCGGTTCCTCGCAGATTCAGCCAACCAGTCAACCACAAAGTGCTTCTAGCTGTCAACAGGGTTCCCAGGCTACGCAAACACCTGGGGGAAGCACAGAGCAGAAAATTTCTATAGCGACTGCATCCACGTCGACGACCGAAGGTTACAGGGAGCAGGGTACAACCACAGAGAGAAGCTCCAAATCCCAAGAGCATCATCATCATCACCATCACCATCATCAATCGCAACAGTCTGACAGATTGAAGGACAGTAGTAGTGATTATAAGACTTCCTCGAGGGAAATGAGTAAAGAGTTGTTAGAAAGACTGGCCCAGGCGTCCACTTCCAGAGGGGACGATGGTACATCCCTCGGACCGTTGATTTTGAGGAAGAGAAGAAGCAAATCAAGGAACAAGGGAGCTGCACCGTTGGCACCGTTAGCTAGTCAGCCTATTAGTCCTTCGGAGGCGACAGAGACCACACAGATGCTCGAGTGCACGGATGACAGGGAACAGAACACCACCGCGACGGACAGAAGCGACAGGTCCGACAGAAAACGGCCTCCGCCCAGACCTAGGGAATACTTGTGAAAGTTCTTAAGGCTCCGGACGATCGTCTCGAGGCTGATATTCTGGCGAGAATCGCTGGAACGAACTGCCGTTCTCTGGAATAATTTTGTTAAGGTTAGGGTTAAGTATGGTGGAATTAGATGTGACTTAAGAAAGTTTTATGTGGTTGGTTAGGGTCGTCGGAGCTGGTCCTATTCTAATCGATGGAAAAAGGAAAATAGCTATTTGGAAGTTATCATAATCGGAAAGAAATGGAAGTTGTGTCGAGGTTAAGATTTCTAGTTTCTTTGAAGAAGAGAAGGACGGCTGTTTCAGCGAACTCTTTTCAACGAAATGAGACGAGTGTACCGGTAGAGTAAGCTACCTGTAAAATTTCACCGCGTACGTTTTAAGGACATATTGCATTTTCGCTACTCGCTTCGCGTCTGGTCTTCAGCGAGCATTCGTCGGTACGCGTGAAGAACGAATCCGACACGGGGAAAAAGATATTGATTTTTGAGGTTATGGATCGGGGATTGTCGTTCGAATTTAATACGAAAGAAAAAAAAGCAAAGAAATTCTATAAAAGAGGTTAAAAGAACACAAGAGAGCAAAACTAAAAGAGGGATGTGCCGACGAAACGATCCCGCTACTATAATGCAACTTGGCATATTTTTGCATGGCCAAACACGCGATTAAAAAGCAAAAAAGTAAACCAAAGAAAAAATACATAAAAAAGTATATCGAATTATATACTGCTTGCGACGGCTTCTTCGAGACATCGAACGTTTAAACGAGAGGAGGATGGAAACTAAAAAAATTCAGAATACTCACGTTCTAATACGTAAGGTAACACACACTGTAATCGTAGGTTTACACGCATCTTTAGAGGATATCAGCTAGACTCGTGGTTGCACGCGATAGATTTTAAGTAACTACAACAACCAACAACAACAAAAGAAAAGAAAAGGAAAGAAACGATAAGGAAGTGAATGAGAATAAAGTATAGGAAACGAAACGAATAAAAAAGAATAAAGTGAAGAGAAGACGAAGAACGATATATACATACATATATCTATATGTACTCTTGAAGCAATTAGAGAATCGTTCTTCGCGTTCTTCACTCATTTTTAATCATTCCTTAATTAATTCTATATAAATTGAATGAAAAAGTTGTTAATAAACGATCCAACCATAAAATGAACAATGCTACACGATTCTTTAATTGCTTGGAACGGTTCAGACTCGACGACTAATTATTATAAGAGCGTTGAAAATTTGGAGAAAGTAAGAGTTAGTATAGGGGGAGTATCATGATGTTCTCTGCATTTGAGTTTTCGGACAGTCGAGCTCTGTGATTAGAGGCGAAAGGCGTCGAGACGCGTTGTCAAGTCGTTTATCGTTGCATCGCTATCGCTGCACCATGGTGCCGTGTTCTTTTTTACCGTTTCCCTTTTGTTTTGTTTCTCTCCTCTGTTTCAGTTAATAGCTTTGAAAAAGCGGGATTCGCGAACGTTGATCGATGGCTTTTCGATGGTTTCGACTCAATGAACCGTGTGTGTATGCTTTATGTACGTATGTATGCGTGTACATGATTAAAAATCGATTACAAGTGCGTGAATTTGTGTGAAAATTAATCGTGACGACCTTAGGTGGACATTCACTGAATATTTTAAACCTCAGAGCTAAATTTGTTTCGCCAGGTTTGAAGGTTAGGTTATTTGTTTTTAACTTTAAGTTTAATCACTTAGATTTTGCTTATTGTGGTATGTTCACTATATTTTTTTCACTTTAATATTATCTCATCTCGTTTCTTTATCTTTCTAAAAAAAACATAGAGATCCTACAATAGATTTAAATGAAAATGATTTGGAGATAAATACCGGAAGTGCTTTCATGGTAACCCTTGCATTTTTCTAAGCTTCCCATTAGAAAGTATTCTCACTACACTCTTCAGGAGACCTTGCCCGTAAAGCGATTCGTGATCCATCAACCTCTTAAACGTCTTAAGACAGATAATAAGAATTGGGATTATAAAGCTATTCAACAAGAAAGAATTTAAGGTACACCAAGAAACCAGTTCTCGTAGCTGTCTAGAAGCTACCGACAAGGTTATTCTTACTTTTCTTAACGCGTTAAACAACATACTTCTCCTCGCTCCTCCAATTTTTCTATTCGACTCTTTAAAAAAAAAAGAAGTATAAAATAAAATTCAATGAAGACGTTTAATTCGATAATGGTTCGCGAAACCCACCATGACGCGACGATAATGAATAATTATAAATTGTTAAAAGTCAATTCGACCACGCCTCGAATGGCTGCATTTCCAGTGCAGCAGTCGCGCGAAATTTAAATATTAACAAAGCAAAATATAAACGAATAAAGTATAGAAAAAGAAAAGAGTATGAAAGAAAAAAGAAGATAAATAAGTAAATAAAACTCTCCATTTTGACCGAACGTGAAGTGCTGCATCTTACGGTCGCGATATTTCAATAATGACAAATGTCAAACGCCATTACGGAAACTCAAAGATTCCGTATACTTTGTTACATTGCAGAACATGACCTAATCCCGCGTTCACATGGCATTCACAGAAGCCAAACAGCAATATTAGGTGTATATATATCTTGTAACTACGACACGTGTATATATATTCATACATACATATACATATATATAATATACATAGAAAAAATAAGAAACTGATAAAGTGGCGCGTGGTTCGTGTCAACGCGTTTGCAACAAGAAAACGTTCAAAAAAAGCAGGAAGAAAATATCATATCGCGATTATTCTTTCCTTTTCCTCTAATTCTTTCTCGGTTTCCGGCGCAGCTTTCTGTTTCGAGAAAAACTTCGATTCGACAACGAGAATATTCATATGTATCACCCATGTATGCATACATCCGTATATATATATACACACACACAGAAATAGAGACACACATATGCATATGTATGTTGTATTTCTGTTGCTGCCGCCTCGAGAAAGAACTTTGAATAACACAATTCTGAAGGACAATCAAAGATGGAAAGTACTGATCTCACGAGTAGAGAATTGCGATTAATCGAATAAGCCTCTGATAGATATATACATATATATATATTTCGTTAGCTTAAGCCGACATATATAGATGAAACGATGCGAACGAAGGAGCTTTTGAGGTTACATATACATGTATATCATTTTTCCACGCCGCGATTCCCCTCGTGTATCTATATTGCATATGGCGGAACATATGGTTGCATATGGTTTACTTTTCTTTATTTACGGTCACTATCCTAGCATATATATAGAAAGTTAAATCGTTAAAATATTAAATTCTGTAAACTAACGAACCAAGCATTGCTTTTTGGCGTTATTAATTAACGAATATCGATCATTCGCGTAATATTATCCGGATGTGAACGCAATTCAGATTAAAGGGGAACCACGGATCGTCGAGACCCGAACATACCATTGAACGTTGATCCACGACGATTCAAAGTGAATAAATGAAAAAAAAAAAAAAACGAAGGGAACACGGGCAAACGCGCTGACAGGGATATTTACGCGTGTAAATACTATAAATATTAAATAGAAGCGAAAAATATGGAAGAAAGAATGCGAGAATGCCTGTTTGTGTGTGTATGGGACATGAAGACGAAGAGCGTACAAGAGTAATGCAGAAATAGTTCTAATTTCACGATGTTACCGAGAACGAGATGAAGAAAATGAAGAGAAAGATGTTGAATTATCGAGCAGTTACGAGGACTTTGTTAATTAGGTTTTAGCGGCGGTGACGATATAGCTGGCTCTATCGTAGTTTCTATACACTTTAAAACGAACGCGGAAGTTTAACATGCCGTTGAAACGTTTACAGCAGCTGACGCGCGTCGATCGAGAATTATTGTCGGAAACGGTGCGCCTTGCTCCTTTTTAACGCTGTATATCCAGTCTATCGGCCCGACGTTCCAAATCGATTTACCATTTTCATACTAACCTTAAAAATTAACACTTGCCTTAACATCGGATCATACTCGTGGCAAACATTATAATTGTAATTCAATAAGGAATATTGTACTCGTAATGAAGTTTAAATACTTTAACAATGTTTAATCTAACTGAAAATTATATATAACATATCCATAACACATCATCTGACATGGTGCTACAAAAATATTCATTTGAGTATCTACTGAAAAGATCATAAGGCAAGGAGTTAATTTACAAAATCTTTTTTTTCAAATCTACAAAAATTTCGACGAAAATATTTGAAATTCTGCGAGAAATGTTCACTCAAGTAATTTCAATTTCAGTTTCGAATTGGCATTTTAAAAATTGCTAATACTGGCGATATTGGAATGGCGGGAAAGTGGACTCGCTCTGTTCGCTATCCGAGAGCTTCTCTTCTCGCGCACGTATCCTCGTCTCCGTCGGGCGGTTCCATTGGTGACCGGTAAGTCGACCACCAAACGTTACCGTAAACCGTTGCATCGAAAATATCGAAGACTGACGACGCGTTTCATCTCCTCGATAAACCCAGCGCCATATTGGTTTCATAAAATCCCCGATTTACATTCCATTCGGACTCGCCACTCGTGATGTTCGACAAAATCGAAACATTCTAGCACCAGTTCGCAACGAGCCAATTTTCAACGCGACGAAGCTCGAACGAAGCCGATAACAAAATCACGAATGATCGAGGTGGACGACATATGATCGACTTATTGGTCCGTCATGCTGGAATCGTTGACAACGCGGTCTTTTTGAGTGTTTCGCCAGTGTGGATCGATCCGCGTCTCTAGTAATTGCAACGACGAACCTCCATCACGTATTTTTCCCGTGGAACAGTGTGTGTATGTGCAGTGCACATTGTGCACGGAGCGATTTCTCGAAGAGAATCGAAGATGACGGAGGTGGAGGAGCGCAATTGGTGTCCGCGTTGAAGCTAAATGCCGACAAGGCGGGTCGTTGTCGGATGTGGTGCCGCGAAAACAGGCAACACGACGAAAGAAAATATGGTAAACATGTGATATTACAATTTTTTATATATCAGCTACTTTGCAATAACGGATTATCGCCGTACTCGAGTGGAGAGCGTCGCGACACGGGTCGTCGTCGTCGTCGTCATCGTCGTCGTCATCGTCGTCATCGTCGTCGTCATCGATTTGTCAACGACGAGTTTACGAACGAACGAAAGTTTGTCTTTATTTCTTTGTGAAACTCCCGCTCGTTCGTTTCGAAAGAAAGGAGACGAGCGGATGCCTTGTTTTTGTTTGAATCTGATATCTTAATCTTTCTTTTCTATAAAATAAAAATCACAAAAACAATATGAAAGAATGACAGATTCTTTTTGTTGAAAAGAAAAAAAGAAAGTTATACGACGACGACTGTGATCGCCGCGACGATCGAAGAAGCCGTGATCGTATCGAATTTTTTGTGAAAATGATTAAGAGAATCTATATAGTAGCTATCCGGCGGAATAACAAAGAAATAAAGAAAAAAATATATATATATATATTATTATGGTTATTATTATGATCATTATTATGATTACTATTAGAACAAAAGAAAAGGGGGGTAAACAAATTTTTGCTATAACTAACACTTCGTCCATTTTTCTATATGGGCAATTCGTTGCACTGTAATCAAGTCCTCGGCCTTGTAAATTCTGTCCTTGTCATTTCCGGAAACTGCTCTTCGGTAATCGAACGCCACGAAAAATCGATCAATCCAGTTACCATCGTTCAGCTTATTCGCCAATCTTTCTTTTTCGACGATTTTCTATGTCTTAGATTAATATAATGCTTTTCTAATCGATAGAAAATGACTGTCTAATAAACAATTAGCAAACATAACCTCTCTTGGTTACCGCAAAACAAAGCTTCACGCTCCTATATATGACGATATGTTTCTTTTATAAATCGAAACGCCGTTGTTTTACAAAAAAAAAAAAAAAAAAAAGGACACGTCGTATTTGCAATTCTGTAACGAACAACAGCGTATCACAACGTTGTACGTAAACCAAGAGAGTGTTTGTAATCATAAACTTTTCATTTTTCTATTAAGGACAAAATGGAACGAAACGAAATAAAAGAAATCTGTATCGTGAAACGATCAGATGATCGATCGATCTTCATGGCGTTGGAAAACCGACAGGAGCCGAGCTGTTTGCGAACTCTCGTGAGAATCCGATCGTGCGATCTCGACGCGAGTCAGAGAAGACGAAACGCGACGAACGAATGGTCCTACGCGAACGCTCCTCGCCGCGTTCATGTTGTTGTTTTCAATTCGAGCGATCGTCGACGATTGATAACAACGACGAAAGCTCTCCTTGAAAGAATCTAAATCGATAAAATCTCTAGCTTCGATCGAAAATAAAAAGCTGCACTTTCTAAGAGCAAAATGCTTACGATCGTGATCATCCTTCGAGCTCAATCGTCTTTAATTGAGATAACCTTGAAATCTTCTCTCAAAGGATCTATCTACTACAGAATTCTGTAAATATTGAATCTTTTAAATCAGTAATGCCCGATTCTGATTGAGATTGCTTAGACTTAGACGATATTGATCCTTAAGAAATTGTATTGATTGCAAGGTTATTCATGATTCTTCCCTATAAAAGGTGTAGATAACGTGAAATTAAGGTTAGAAAGTGATGAAGGACTTTTAAAGGATCGTTTAAGATGAAATATTAATTTAGGAAAATGTTATTTGAACAGCGCCACTGACGATTGAATCGAAGTATCGATGATGAGGTTAAAACTTGAGGAGCTCTTTTGTTTTATGCAAATACATCGTAAAATGAAACATCAACCGTGAAGACTAACCAAAATTTCGAATCTACCGCGGTCTAATGTTCACTGGTCTTCCTGATCTTATTTTGCGAAGCGTGGAACGTTCGAACGACGGTCGGAAGCGAAGGGTCGATCAAGGAGTTCAGAATCGGCGTCAACGATCGCTCAAAAAACCACCGAGACGAATATACTTAAAGAAAAAACAAAAAAAAAAAGACATAAGATAAAAGATGAAAAATCGTATCGTCGAGAGATCAAATTGTAGCATCGAACGAAGCCTGGCTAGAATACTCAAAAGAAAGCTGCTTTCGAACTTATAATAAAAAAAGATTAAAACTTGACCGAGCTCCGCTGTTCTATTTGCGAATCGATCCTTCAATCAATCACAATTTTTCCTTCTACTTCTTTTTATTGCTCATCTTTTTCCAGTGTGAACTTACAACTAATATTATATAATATACGTTTTTCCTTTCCCCTCTCTCTCTATACATATATATATTTAAAAAGAAAACGAACACAGCAAAAGTTTCATAAAATGTACAAAAAAATATATAAATTATAAAAATCATGATACAGAGCAAGAGTTCCCAAGAGGTTAAACTAAATCAGACTGAGCTGCTCAAAATAAATGTAAATAGCATTTCCAGGAATGTACGAAATAAATAGAAAATAAATAAAACACGTTAAAAAATTAGAACTCCACGACGAAGTTGTGTTCGTTGAAGTGATTATAGTTTTATTGAATTTGAATATTCTGGTTTCTCCATTACATGAATATAGAAACCAGGATTCTTTATTTCTTCCAGAGGTTTAAAATCGCCGTAGATAGTATGCTTGGCCCTGTAATGGAACGCTTCGTCCAACATGTCCTTGAACACATTTAACCTATGTGGATAGTAAGACAGTCTGAATTCGCTGACTTGCTCTTCCTCTTCCTTCCCTTCATCCAAGGTTATCATATAATCTAAGGTGACGATCGCTGGTTTTCCCGAAACGAATAGTACCGATGATTTAATGTTTGTTGTGCGTTGACTCTAAAATTCCATAAAAAATGAAGATTAGATTACATTTCAGTTCTAATTGACAATCAGTTCTAATAAATGAAGATTAGATTACATTACAGTTCTAATAAAGATTAGATTACAAAAATTCATGCGCCAAAATTGAACTGTTTAAATTCGAGGACCCAAATTTTATTCTTTCAATTTGAATATTTTAAATTTGAATGCTTTGCATTAGAGTATTTAAGACGCATCTATAGATGGAATTTTTTATATGATTTTTTAATGAAATCGAAAATTTATTTGTTTATAGACTCGAAGTTTCTGAAGTATACTTACATTGTAATATATGCATTTTGCCGGTACATTTCCAGTATCAATTATATCATCGTAATTTCTGTGATCAATCAGCAGCAAGCCACCGGGTTTCACGCAGTGTTCAAAATTCAATAATGCTTGCCTGCATTCGATAACGAAATTGAAAAGAAAACTCGTGCAATCTACTAATACATTAATACGGATTAATGCGTAAGTAAGATCAATATTACCTTTGTTCTCTTTGATCTCCAAAAGTGTCAGGCATGTGAGCAAAACTATTCCCCAAGCAAATTACTGCATCAAATCCATTTCCTATTAAATGACTAATATCCTTTGGTAAAGTCAACCAGTTCGCCTCTTCAATCTCTGCAGAACACCATTAAACAAAGAATTAATACATTGCCAAGATATTCAATTTTATTACTCTTCTCTCAAATTAAAAGAAACACTCAAAATCTTAATTTTACATTAATAAAAAGTAAATACTCCCGATATAATTCATCAATTGGATCCTCAACCTTTTGGATATAACAATTCCTTTATTTATAAACATGTCATATCACTTCTATTATATATTTATTGCATCATATCTATATCTGCAAAAAATGAAGAATGACTTGTTTTGCAAGATATAAGATACGACAGCCAACATGTTAATATCAACTTGACTCTTAACTTATAACTTATAGTGTAAAAAGGTTGGGTCAACAGTAATTCAGTATAATCTTCAGCAAAAAAATTGAAAATAAAAACACTTAAACAATGAAAACAGTTAAACAATAAAAACAGCTATGTGAAAGAATTGACCTTCGATAACGTATTAATCTTTTGCACTTTGTTGTGATAAGCAATAACAGTTTACAGCACACATAAACGTTCGAACAAGGAGGAAAGGAATATATCGGGTTAATGATTTCATCATATAGTTGCTTTTCTGTATTTCTCTTGACGATGGAAAACTATGAAATGTCGCGTTATATAAATTATAAGTCACAGTTCTAATCTGCTTCTGACGCGACGTATGCAGCGAATACACATAGGAAATTTCACCTCAATAATCGCTAATCGCATACGTGCTAGGTCGAACTATGAACTTTGCGAAAATAACAACAATTTAATATTTATATTACTACTAGAAAAGAGTAATATCATTTGTGATATAAATTATTAGCTAATATTAGTAAACATACATACATATATATATATATACCTTATGGTATTGAGGATTATAATGGAATTTATTAATTTATTCAGTTACCGTTAAAAACGATTGCGTTTCAAATAAAAACATTAATATTAATCTCAAGCTGAAGTAATCCTTAGGAATTAATTTTCACTTATTTTCATTTATTCAAAAAATAAAAAATATTTCTATTCATAATATGTTATTTAGTGTGCGTTCGGTTTATCTTGCATTCATTAATATTTTAAATTACTTTCGAATAACTATATTCGTTGTTCTGAATCAATTTATTTGAATCTAAAGGATTTTTTATACCAACAAAAGTAAATAAGATATTAATGAATCCAAGATGAATAATATTCTATATTATTCATTTGAAATAAATGGAACACTCCGTAGATACATATATTCCACGTAAAACAATATTTACCCCAATTGTCAAACGCTTCCTCCTTCCTGCGTTCCCATCGTGCCTTCAAAGCATATTTTAACATCTTATCCGAAGCATCTACACTGAGCACTTCGAAACCCTCCTCGAGTAGCATCACCGAGTCCACACCAGTCCCGCACGCTACATCCAAAATTTTCTTGCATCCTTTATCTCTCAGCATACCGACCAAAAAGTCACGATAATTCTGAGTTCTTTGATTTTTATCGCCTATAAACACTTCCCATACTTTAGCTGCTCTCCCGTCAGCATACTGATCTCGAACACCTTCGGCAGCTGTACCTAACGACCTCGTGCGGAATACGGAATCCATCTCTTCTCAATTTTTTCAATCAAAGGCACTGAAAAGGTTTTCATATAAAATATAGTAGATTGAACTCGATTATTGGATTACGTCATTGACTCGCGATTGTGAAACATACAGAGAAGTTGTTGATTGATATATAGACGTTTTATCTACAGACAGATACATTACTTTTATCGATTATTGTTTTTAAAGGATTTTTATGAAGGTACAGTGGAAGACGAAAAAAAGTTTGAAGGATATGCAGTAGAAAAATATTACAATCTAAAGAAACAAGCTATAATTGATAAAAAAAAATGAAGTTATGAATAGATATAATATGGATGACTGTTATCAGCATGGTAAAAAATATTTAGTACAGCAAAGTTACCGTTAATGTAATGTAGTTATTATACACAAATATGAATCTGGAATTTTCTTCCGTTCCCGTCTATATACAGTAGGAAATTATTATCATTATTATTATTATTATTATTGTTGTTGTTGTTGTTGCTGTTATTATTATCATCATCATCATCATCATCATCATCATCATCATTATTATTATTATTATTATTATTGGATTTAGAATTATCAGAAATAATGTAGAGATATGAAATGATTTTTATACATTTATAAAAAATTTAAAGATGTAAAAATATATAGGGTACATATATATATATATATATGTCATGATGATTTATCTATTTTTTAATTATTATCTATTTTCTATTATATCTCCTTTTCTTCGTGTATACTATATATTTTTACATTTTTAACTTTTCCATAAATGTATATATATATATATATATATATATATCTTTTTCGATATGAAAGACGTCCCAAAAGTAACGTACTTACATTGTACAATAACCTTATCTAGGATTTAGATAATTCGACTATTATTTATGATTAAATTGTGACAGATTTATTGCGAAAATGTGACGAATTAATGAGTCACCGTAACTGTAATACGTGATTTAAATATAAATCATTCAGAATTGCTATAACTTCTCCATTTATTAAACAAAATTTTAATATTTACAATCTTATTTTATAGTTTTGTACATATCTCTCTTTACATCTTTTCTAAATATTTTACCAAGTTATGTATTAATACGATTCCTATTATTATTTTCAACAATTACATTGCTCGATCTATTATCTATTACTCGACTATATTACAAAACATTTCGCAAATTACCTTCACTACAATGCAATAAAGAAAGAACATGCAATATATCATTTAAATTTATGAAATTAAAACATATTGTACCTTCTGAATAAATAAACTGCAATTTGTTGCTTCCTAGACGATGATGGAATTAAGATAAAAATATTGTGATCACTACGAAAGATATTCAAGCGTGAAAAAATAAGTGAAGATGAAAAAGTAACAACAAAACGAGTTGGAAATTAGGAGTAATGCACGCTGCGATAGAAGCACACAGAACAACTGAGCGATGATAATGGATGCGTACAATATATATGATCCTGTGTTCACGAGCTTACATGATGCAATATTTTTCCCGTTTCACTTGAAATCGTTGATAAATCATTATGACATATCGTGATACAACAAAATGTTCATAGAAAAGCGAAAAATAGAATTTTCTATTTACGCTTTCATGTCATTGTCACATGATATCATATCATTTTATCAAATTTTCACGCGTTCCTTTTTATTTATTAATACCGCATCAATGAAACAGCACTTCAAAATATGCAACATTATTTTAAGAATAATTTTGTTATTTATTTATAATTATTTCTTTAACTAAAACGATAAATAATTAACATTATTTAAAGATAAATCTTTTTTACAGGTGAGGATGATCGTAGATTGTTTTGAACAAAATAACAATTTGTGGTGTAAAATTCTATAATTATTTTGTCAGAACAAATTACATATAATTCGCATACTTATTTCTATATTAAACACATGCTAGAAGTTTCCGTTAACATCATCAGTACCGAAAAACGAATATGTAATCTTCAATAGGGATTCTGGTAGAAATTTTTAAAAGCATACTTCAAAGGTATAATATATTATATTTGGAAGTTCTCGAGAATAACAGATTCTTTGCTAAATACTAGATGATTGTGCAGTGCTTTGCCTTGTTTTTTTTTTTTAGTGCATAATAGCAAATATACAGTGCCAGACAGAAACATTTACGAAACAGAAAACAAATCCTACAATGTAGAAAGGAGAGTCCATTGAATCGATTATTCTCAGTATGAAACAGTAAAGAATTTAAGTACTAAATGCTAAAATTTAGTCATGTAAAAAGCTAATATTTAGTAAATTCCATCTTACTATTATCTGCATAAAACATAATTTATGTTTTTAATGAAAATTAGGCTTGAATGTATGAAAACTTAATGATCATTCATAGAAAAAGTTGTGTTAAACATATTACAGATACAATACTTTTATTGGTAGACTAATTGGCAGAAACACTGTAAAATGGCAGTTTCTTGTTCCTCGCAGATAAAATCTTCCCTTTTACATTTAATTATTTGATTCTATTCTATTCTGAATGCAAGACATAGACGTTAATTTTTTTTTAAGTTAAAGAAGCTAATGCAACAAATAATCTTTCACTGCTTGTAACATTAAAGTATGCATGAATATTCGTAATCATTCTGCTAAATCGATTAACTTTATTTATTAGCAATATACATGTTTCAATCAAGTGAAAATTTAGCAATCACGTGTCTGATGAACATTACTGAATACCATTGAAAAAAAGCTAGAAAATTTAGTTTTGCATGTGAATACCAATTATGGTACAATTTTGGGCTGTGCACAAAAATTCAATTGTTAACTGTGCAATAGTTCATTTTAAACACTAACAAGGTTTAATTTATTTTTTTGTATGAGACTATTTAATGATTAGTTGAATGTCGAACTATATCACTTTGTCATTTGTAGTAATTTTTTTGTTGCTCTTGCTCCATCCCAACCTGTATCCTTACGCGACATCTCACTCTCATATATTCTTTAAGTCTTCTGGTAAGTCATTCTTAGGATGTTTGTTTTCAAAGTGTTGTTTGTATGTCTTTGGATCTGGCATTTGTGCCTACAAACAGATTGTTATTTTTTAATTTTAAATACACTAAAGTCTATAATATAGGTTATTAAAAATAGATAACATACTAACCTTACAAACTATGCACACATGTACTAAAGCTTTTTGTGCAGCCTTTTTTTGTTCATTAGCACTATGTCCTTGTTGCTTTTTCACTTTTGCAGCCTTCTCGGCTGCCTTAGCTTGTGACTGAATCTTTTGTTGTCCACGAGCCATTCTGAAATAATGTTATAATTGTTATATTATCGCAAATGTGTCCATACTTCCAAATCTACAAACATTACATTAAAATTTACACCGAAATGATCATTTGTTAAATCCCTGAACGCATGAGATGGGTCTTAAATTCCACAAAATTAAAGATTTCGCTATCAATTTTGTTAGATATCTTTAATCAAAACGAGCACATAAGGTGTTCAATGATAATGGAAAATAAGGTTCATATAAACTCCTGGCTGCAATGAACTCCATAAAAAAACGTGGATATCGTGCATCTTAGCTCAACTGTACAGTCTTCGATCCTTTCTCTTTAATAGATCATTATAACATACTTTCTCTTCATCGAGATTACTCCGATATATACCCAACCTATAAAATAGGTGACTGATGTGCCAAAGATTACCTGCGATGTGATCTAATTCGCGTAATCAAGCGTATCCCAAGGGAAAAAATAGCAATACGAAATGCATAGGTTAAATTTGCGGAGAAATTTACAACAACTAAAGAAGATGAAATTTTCGATGGAATGGTGTTGCGAAAAGTAGATCGCTCACCTGTCCGAGGATGAACGTGTATTTATAAGCAAGATACTCTTGCTAATTCGATGATCCGGGGCTCGATTATCCGTAACAGAAACAGTAATTTTGTTTCCGTGTTTTGTTGTAGAATCGAGGCTGACCAGAGGAAAAATTTGCAATGAAAACCGAGAAGTCAAGAACTATGCTTGGAACACATCTGTTGGGATGAGCAATCTTCGAACATCCGCACGTGAAGTACTGCCTTTCAAACAAGAATTGTGTGCAAAACGAAGAAAAAAAAATAAAATTGAAATTAAATATTTGAGAGTTGGTATGAGTACGATCGGAGTTTTCTTTATTTAGCTTTTCATTCGATTGCTCAGAATACACCTTGAGGTTGAAATTGTTTTTAATCGATATTTAAATATTAAAGCCTACAAGTTCAGTGACCGCATTCTTGACACGCGAGATATATGTGTGCATATTATGTCGAAATATTTTCTTCCAATGAGAATGCTAGCTTCCTATGATACTTGCTTTCTATTGGTTGAAATTTTCGTCACATTTTTGAAGGTTATTATAATTTTCAAATCATAGTAAGTTGCTATGCTCTTCTGATTTTAAAACCTATTTTCCAATTAATTTTTGGTAGTTATTATTAAGGTTTGAAATATTTTGAAAATATTTGTTTAGAATATGAATTTTCATAAAAATCAATCGTATTACGTGCTAAACATTTTAAGGGCTACTACATTTGTTCTCGAAAATATTTGAATACTTGTATTAATATTTTATGAATATATCATGTGTCTTATATGAAATATTTTGAATATGTATTAGTAACAGTGACTTCGCTATCATCATCATATTGGTCAAATTTGAAATTAATTTGAAAATGTATATAAAAACTATAATTTCAGATTGTTTTGAAATTTGACCAATATGTATAATTATAACAATCATATCTTATCGTAGTAATGAAATTTCAAACTGTTTTTTATAACATATAGAATATATATACACATTTAAAATGTTTTATGTTAAATGTTAATTTCGAAATGTTTTACATAACACATACAATATACATACATCTAAGTCTTTTATAATAAATATTCAAATATGTACTTTTACGAGTCACTATATGTTCTATTTAATATCCGACTTTAATTATTAAATTTCGTTTTCAAAAGGAACTTCAGTACTTTTAATTTGTTTTATTGTAACTTATAAAGTGAAGATACAACGATTCATGATACAGACAGCAACTACGAATTTGTATTCAATTATTTTTATTTACAAAGTAAATCTATCGTAGTATGCGATCAACTATATGTAATACAATATGAAGACAAACTACAACTTTATTTACTCACTGATATTCGCTACGCATTTTGCAAATTTTTATATAAAAAGAAATCTACACATGCTTCGAACAATTAATTTCGTGGAATTTTCTGAATGACATATAGAACGCTATTATATTGTCTATTTTACTAACATTCCGCCTGCCGTTAAAGTTGCATATAATGTTCGATCATTTTATGGAATATTGTTTAAGACACTTTATAAAATGGTATTTGATTACTAAATATTTTTTTTGTGGGGTATCATATCGTTTTTTTATTATTTGTTACGGGGTTATAACTTCTCAAGCATGTTAATATTGCCACTAAAAACTTCTATCATGTGGTGCTGTTAATATAATTGTTATTAGGTCTGTAACATTGCGGTCATCAGTTTACAAACGCAATAATGTAAATCAAATTACGAGAAGAGCTTCGATTATCGTAACATAATTCCATTTTAATCATCAATACATAAACTAAATATACAATAACGGACGTACGTATATGTATATATAAATAAATCTCTACATGCACGACAAAAATTTAATTTCTGTTTTTTTCAAGAGAGGTATACGTATCCAGAGTACTCACACCATACATACGTGCACGCTAATTCTTTCCACTATACGACTTAAGTAAATTAACTAAAGTAACGAAGTAAATTTTTAATGATATTTCGCGAACAAAAAGACAAAGAACGCATAAACATACTTTTTCTCATCACCGTGTCAATCACGCACAGCTGTAATTAAATTTTATAAATTTTTTACGAACACATTGGATGAAATGACTTGCTTAAGTTTAGTTGTATTTACTTTTAGAGTTTTCAAAAGAACGCATCTGATATACGCAGTTTAATATTACAATATGTAGACTATAATAGAAAATCTGGGCGCCATTAATTAGCTCTCAGATTTTAGAGAAACAAGCACTGATTATATGAATAAGTTATTCATTACCTATCGATTAATAATTACAATTGTTTAACTAATATATATATAGATAGATAGATAAATGTGTACAAAGAATAAATAAATTTTTTTTTATTCAACGAATTTTCTTATACAATTCGAAAAAGATAATGTAGCATTAATTACGTGCATCGAAAGTTACATTTCTTTTTTTAGTAATGCTTATGAAATGCACACTTCGTTACTTTCTGTGCATGCAGAAGTATTTATTTTCTATTCCTACTTAACAATAGAATATTTATATATGTATATGTGTATCTGATAAATGTATTCAAACAATGTAACTTGTTTTAAATATGAAATGCTGTAGTAAATTCCCGGCGTACAATTGATTAAATAACAATAAATTAACGGTGAAATAAATTAAAAATTTTTACAATGATAATCGCTTTTTTTAATCACTAGTACCAACTATTTTGAATCTACATATCTCTAAGTACAAATATACATTGACAAAATCAGTTTTCAACGATAAGAAAGTACCAACAAATATCGATCTTAACCAAAAAAGAAGAAAAGAAGAAAAAGAGAAGAAACAACTATATTTACACTTAAATGCATGTCACGATCATTTTCCAACATTATGAATTATATGTTCCATCCATTTTAGAAATTATTAAAATATCATAACCATACTATATACATACACTTAAAGTTTCAGATTAAATAAAATTCTGTAAAAATCAAGGTTTAAGAAAAAAAAAAGAAAATTTGATACTAACGTAAAATACATTAA
Source organism: Bombus terrestris (assembly GCF_910591885.1). Taxonomy (NCBI): domain Eukaryota; kingdom Metazoa; phylum Arthropoda; class Insecta; order Hymenoptera; family Apidae; genus Bombus; species Bombus terrestris. Next base: position 7,379,273 of record NC_063279.1, on the reverse strand, counting down.
ATCCATAAGAAGATAATATGCATACCATATTCATTATTCTGACACTCTGGCAGTGTAAAGATAACAACTGACAATCTATCGTTTTGTTTTAACAATTCCAGGTGAAACATAAACTACAACTTTTTTTTATTAACTACAAAATCTTATTTGTTACTGTTAATAATTATTCCAAATTACTAATAATAAATATCAATAACCGCTCAAAAATATCATATACATATAAAACTGCACCACATTGTTCTACTAAAACGACTAAACTCATGGAAAACAATTGTTTTTTTCAATTCATCGCAATCGCAGGCGGTAAAATGAAGTTGTACAAGCTGTAGCTTTTTGGCAAGCTATTTATGTATTTATAGGTATGATAATGCCAACAAAGTTCCGATACTATGTATTTATATATTTAATTGTATGCCTTGTATATCGGCATCGTAAATGAACTATTAATGTCCATAGAATATTTGAAGTTCACTTTGTCTTTTTCGTTTATACTCTTTTCATGACAAGATTCTATTAGTAACGTGATAACTTAAGTGATGAAACATGTAACAGTTGCCAAGAGAGCAAGGAGATGTTATGAAAAATATATTTGGATATAAAAACGAAACTACTTTACAAGTTCCACTGAAAGCAGGATATGATTTAAAAAAGAATACATATAGAGTTAGATTAATAATATCATCGACAGGAAATAGCGTAAAGTAGGAACAACCGATCAGCGTAGATTTGGATTAACGTCAACTTGCTTTTTAATACGTAATAATACTGTCGTGTACCATTGATCCAATCGCGAAATCGAATCGTATTCCTTTACCGCTTCTGTAAAACCTTCGAGGTTTTCGTCCTCGATGTGTTCTATTAGTGTCTGAAATAAAGATTAAAACATCTACCATATCAGAGTATAATATCGAGTTTCTTTTAAACAAGGAAGATTTTATATTTATTTAACAGAGTATAAATAACAAAATATATTTCGTACCTTTATCAATTTGTACTCTCTAGAATCCTGGAATGCAGGATATTGTTCCTGATAACGTTCAATCGCGTGTTGCGCGTTCAATGTATCAACGCACAAGTGACACAGCGCCGCCCGGAAAAAGTATTCCTTAGCGCTGTATTTCAACAGAGAACTTTCTAAAGATGCAGATGCAACCTGTAGAATAAAATAAAACAAAGCTTTATAATCCCTTCTTTTTTAATCACAATTTCGATTATTATTAAAGGAACATTACCTGTTCATAAATTTGTATAGCCTTTTCATAATTTTCAAGCTGAGCAGCATACTGTGCAACTTTCAAAAGACATTTATTGGCAGAGGAATTGCTCTCCTCTCCACGAAAGTAGTCAGCAGCTTGCTCATAATGATGAACTGCTCTCTCAAGATCCATGGCTTCGCTTTCATACATCTCAGCTATACTTTGATGATGTTTGGCTGCCATTGTGAATCGACCCATATCGGTGTAAATTTCAATAGCCTTTAACAGGCAACTAATTGCCTCTATAAATATATGCAATCAATTTATTATTGGATTTCATACTCCTTGGTTACAAATGCAAGCGTTGAAAGTTATTATCACTGTACCATTTATATCAGATTTCTTGAAAGAATTAGCAGCATCTACATAATTGGTAGCTGCATCATGACGACTACCGGCCTTGGCATGCAATTCTGCTGCTTCATAGAATGTACTCCCTGCTGAACTCCAATTCTTTGCCATCTTGAACAAGTTTGCAGCACGTTGGTAACATTCTACAGCTTCTTCAACCTTTGATGATCCACTATAATGAGAATAAACGTTTGTAAACGTCTCAACAATTAAAATTTAATATCAACAAAATTTATTTGTATCTCAAAATTACTCGATTTCACCTTGTATACAAGACATAATTATTGCATCATGAGTCATCTAGTAACAAATATTGTTACATATTAAAAGTACAAAAACAATAAAAAATAAAATAAAAGATAAAAATAAAGAAAATACATACATCAGAGTAAAACAATATACAAAAATTACATGCTTTCATGATTTTGATATTTCTTATGCTGCACCATAATTTAGTTTTGACATACTATATCGGCAGTGAAATTGCTACGCATAGAGATGTACACATGCAAATGCATAGAAATGAACGATTTATTGAACGATCGAAAGAAATGTATCATAAAAGAACAATGTTTTTGTAAAAAAGAAAGGCATAATGTTCATCTTTATTGTAAATCGAAGTAAATAAATAATGCGAATCGAGATTGGAAATTTAGTGGCGGACGAGTTCAAGTAAATCGATGTAGTAAACGTACCCAAATAGAGAACCCAGGAAGCTCTTGGAAGATGCTAGCTTCTTCTCGGCCTCGGCTATTAATTGTAACGCTTTCTGTTCGTTGTCAGCCATGGTTTTCGATGAATCCTGACACGTAACAGTTTCGAAAATGTCTTAAATCATGAACTTCGCAGGAAAAATCACCTCCCACTCTGCCGATTCGACGTCACTAAAGTCAATGAAAGTGAATCAAGTATCATCGCCAACAGGATTGCCAACGTTCGAACATAATCTATTTTAAGCCTAGTTCATAATGATGTTTCGAAATCTGCCTTGTTGTAATTGGCTAATTTTCTTCTAATAAATAATATTTAAATATTATAATTTATGTTAATAATTCTAATAAAAAGTATTCTGTCTTCTAAAATAGATAATTATACACTAGAGAGATAAATAACTAGATTAAGTAGATAATGATTGGGTTAGATTCGATTTTCAATTAATTGATATTTTGAATTTAAATATAGTTGGTAACAACAGCGCCAAAAATTATTTTACGTTTGTTTTAGAAGCAAAGTGTTAAGGACAAAGAAAGATTTCAATTTAATAAAGTTAAAGATTATTATCACAATTAAAAACATCAACAATGTCGGGCGTGTGTAAACATGCATTAAAATCTTTGCGTCCTGGAATGCAAAATGCGTTTGTAATCGGCATAATTGTAAACAGTTTTAACATGAAAACGATCGATGCTACACGTACGAGATGTATGAATTTTATTTTTTATTTAAATTGAGTTTAGAAAAACAAACTCAACAAATTTGCGTGGAGAATACTTTTGCGATTTATGTATGAATAGATTAAAAAAATTTTAATTTTAGTTAACAACGGTGATCGAGGCGTATGGACGTTTACGTTACGCGATTCAAAAGAAGATTCTATAAATGTAACTGTATGGGGCAGTACCCTATTTATTAGAAGATTAACTTCCACTTTTCATATTGGGAGCGTAGGTTTGTGAAGAATTAATAATTAATAATACATTATTTACACAACATTTGTATATGAAATTTTGCTTGAGCTTGAGCTTGTATTTGTGCTTGAATTTGCATTTATCTTGTATTTGTACTTGAACTTGAATTTGAATATTTGAATTTGAATGTAAAGGATATTTGAATCTTTTAAGTTTAAATATTCGAATTTGAATCTAATTTTGAATATTTGAGTTTGAATTCAAATTTGAGCTAAATAAATCCTTATGCCATAAAATAACTGTTTTCTCCCCTATCTATTTCTATTTTTATAATCTTCGACCACTCTCTTTTTTTTAGTTAGTCAATTTATGTATATTCAATTAAGTTATACATATTTAAATCTAACTTACAGTGGAAGTTATAAATCCAAAAGTGTTGGAGCGGCGTTCAGAGGACAGGAACGAGGCGTTTGTACCGTGGGTGTCCAGCTCGTGCAGTCTAACGGTGAACGAGGGCAACTCGCTAGTGCAAATTCATGACGCACCAACACGCGCAGAATATGAACCTCTGCTGATGCTCCCGATTAAGAAGCTGACTGGCCTGCGAACTCTGAAAAGCATTTTTGAAAACTTGGAAGCGCTACGCGATCAATATGTCGACACCTTAGTAGCTGTTACTTTTGTATGCTTTAAATTTAGAAATCATCGGAGGATATCGATGAAATTCTCATTTTATATTTATATCTGCCACAAAGAAATTTCCTTTCCTTTGCATAATTTTTGCAATACAAATATATTTAATTCTAATATTCGAGATAGAAAATATATTTTGAGATTTAAATTTCTATATTATTTTCTTAATTGAAAGATAATGTAAATTCCATGTTTGATAGGTCAGTGATATTCGAAACGCAATAACACGCGACGGAAAGAGTATTAAGTTTCGTAACTTTGAGGCAGTAGACGGATCAACAGACAAAGTAGCGTCCTTAGTACTTTGGGAAAATGAATGGATCGAGAGAGCTGCGTTATGGGAACCAAAACGTATTGTACTTCTCCTCGTGGATGCTCGTATCGCGTACGATAATTTCAAGAAAAAAACTCTGTTATCTATAGGTTGTAATTCAAAAAGTTAAAGTAACAAAGAAAGTTTCCATATGATATCATCTATATGTATGTATATTCACAGCTAGAAAAACAATGATCACCGAGAATCCTGATATACCGCAATGCACAGCCATAAGAAACACGGTGCAGTGTTATGATAATGATATTATGTCTGGAAATTTCGCGACACCAAATCGTAAGAGCAGTTATTCACATCCTATAAATTTGTTCATTTACATGTGATTTGTATCGTTTCATGTACTTGTAATTGTATACAAAGCTTGAATTAATATTACCCAAAATCCATTTCCACAGCTGATACAATTACAAATGTAATGACCATAAGAGAAATTTCTGAAAAACTGAATAAAAATCCGAAACAAGGAGAAAGGATTCAATTTGCTACGATTTTAAAGGCATATGTAATGGATATAAATGTGGAGACCTTAAGCCCTGGAATACTATCGATTAGATGGTTAATTTATTTTCTTTTTCCTCAATAATCAATATTTTTTAACATAGTAGCTTTACAATTCCTCGTCTTTCTTAGCGCCTTATGTAAGAAAGTCATTGATGATAATCGGGATTCGTGTATGAATCTCGAATGTCCATCAGGCAATGGAACTCGCGTGCCTCTAAACACGATAAGCCTCAATTTAAAAGTCAATTTAAGAGACAACACAGGTTATCTTATTGGTTGTCGATTGTCCGGAGATGCGGCTGAACGTGTTCTTGGTTGCACAGCTAATGAGTTTCAGGTTTTTTAAATTATATTTAAAATTATAAAATTATATTATTATACGATAATTAGATTTCAATATAACTATCCTTTTATAAATCCTTTTAGGGAATGATACTTCCTCAACGTACCGAATTAAAGTGGAAATATACACTGGAAAAGTGTGACGTACGTTTGCACGTACTTGGTCCTGCAGCCACGTTTCCGAATGCTATATATAATATTCTATCGATTTATCGAATTCAAGAAGACGAAGATGAGGATGAAGATACTGGGCTGGTTGACGACCTTGTCTCGAACGACTTTTAAACTTCATTCTTTAACATTCTCAAATATCAATAAAGCATCATTCTTAAATATTATGAAATAGAATTGACATTAGTCATTTATAATTTTTTTAATAATTGCATTATCTATAAACATTCCAAACATAACTTTATGTTTTCGAGTCGTATTGTGAAACAATTGGAGGATTTTTAAAAGGAATAATGAATGAAACTACACATTTTGTTATATATGTTGGGTTATCATTAGAGGTAGGGGCGTGATACAAATGTAATTACTACAAAGTTTAACAAGTAATAGCGATGATAAGATAATCGAGATGTTGATGACAATGAATTTAGGTTCGATAACGAATCCACGGTCAACAGGATGACGAATGCAATTTCTGCTACAGCCTAAGTCGAACTCAACCTACCGATCCACGATTCGGGTGTGTCTCAACGTACTTCGTGTCCCCAGTACAAGTAGAACTTATCTGACTAAAAGTCCAAATGGAACTGCCCTTACATACTCCTCTCCGTACCTCTCTGTACTCTTTGGGTCAATCTTTGTTTTTAAGGAAAGCTATTTATTTACTCCATACCTCTGTTAGATACACTGTTAGATCCCTCCCGTGTTCGTGGTTACGTTCAGCGACTCGTTATGTTACTTCGAGCCCAAGCCCACTGTCATAAATCTCGGGCACCCATACTTTGATTAAATCATAAACAACTATTTCTCAGTTTTATTATTTAAATACAGTTATAATAAAAAGTCTGGAGTAAAGTATTGAGGACCTTCCCAAACATTCCAAAAGAAAGGCCCCGATGTCCTTTCATCTCCGACATATATATATATATAACTTCGATCAGCTGATTGCAATCTTCTGATTGGTCACATTTAAATATCAACACTTTGTAAACACCGTACAATGAGGCACCACTGTGAAAACCGATTCTCTGTAAATTAATTTTTATAATTATTGTTCACATAATTTTTTATAGTTATTCAAATAATTATAAAGAAGATGGAGATAGAAGAATCAACTAAAGAAGATACTGTTGAGGTTATTAGGAAAAATGTGAGAGAATTGGTTCACACGGAAAGGGGGAAAAATCGTATAGAAACATGGAACAAAAATCGTGTAGCTTTAGGAAACCTTATGACAAATTCGTCATTTACAACAGAGTTCGTCGTTGAAAAGGCAAAAGCTCTTAAAAAGAGAACATTATCTATCGAAGAGTATAGTCAACTCCAAAACGCTCTCATTCAGGTTATAATTTACATTACATATAATATATCAAATGCATTGTAGTTAACAAGTATATTAACATGACTTTTCATTCTTTATTAGAGCGAGGACAATGTTAATTCTTTTTTAAAAGTGAACAATATCTTATTTGCCTTGGTACGTGATTTATCTAGTAATAATAATGCATTGCAGTTATGTGCTGCAAGCTGTTCTTGTAATATAGCACTTGGAAATACTAAGGCATGTACTGCATTAACCAAAAACATTGGACCATATCTTGTTACAAAATTAGATACTTTAAACTATCCTCTATTGGTAAGTTATAAAATGATCATAATGCTATCACGTATAATGATAAAGTTAATGATATATTTTCTCATTAGGAAGTTTGTATATGGACGATGGGAAATCTGATTTCGGGAAGCAATCAAGCATTTGAAATTTTCCATGCCCAAGATTGCTTAAAATATATTATATCCCTGATGCATAACTGTGATAATATGATCGTGCCTTCAGTAGCCTATACAGCCATGCATTATGTGCATATTGGTTTTAAATACATCCAGTAATAGCTATTCTTTTTACTTAATTATTTTGAAACTATTTAAAAATATTTCACTAATTGTACAAATGCTTTTAGAGATAATGAGATGATTGAACTTGCTAATGCTACTATAAAAAGAACTCTTTCATTTGAAGATCCATACCTTATTTGGTTGCTAGCATTATTATCTTCACAACAATCTTGTAACTCCTCTTTATATAATGTAGTACCTTTGATAGTGGATTATTTGTATCAAAATAATACAAACAACTTTTCACTTGTGAGCACACGACTTCATTAATATTAACATATATTTATACTTGACTTATGATATTAAAATTCTTCTTTATTTTAGATTACAGCATGTATAAGAATATTGGCCAATACTGTGCAAGAGACATCCGGACAATTGGCAAAATTTCTATTAGAAAATCCAAAATATTCCCAATCAGATTTAGAGATATTGATCAATAGATTGCTTTCATGCCAATATATACATATCAGAAAAGAAACATTATGGTTAATAGGTAATAAGAAATACTTTATTGTTACATTATAAAGATAATAATTTTGTAAATACAGACAAAAATAAATACTTTTTACAGGTAATCTTTATAATCACAATTCTTCTGACATTAAGAGAATGATACAAAACATCGTTCCCCGATTGTCATTCTTGAAACAAGCAATTTTATCTACAACTCAGCAGTATCAATAGGTACTGATTCAACTAATCGAGCGGGAATCGCGTAAGCTTTATAATTACCATATTTACATATGTATAATATTTATACAACAGTAAATCTTCCTTCCCAATTTCACGCTTTATATTAGCGACGGTATAAAAATATGAAAATTGTTGGTAACACTTTGCAATGCTGCATTCGTTTTAATAACTCATTTTAACAGGAATAAATCGCCGTCCTATTCTTATCGATGTATGTTTTTCCAAAGTATCCTCCGATACATCCTCGATGCAAGGTACTTTTATTACATTAAAGTATATACGACCCATTACTTGCGCTGTCGGATTCGTCGTAGCTTTTAAACAATGGTACAGCGCCTCATCACACACACAGTGCGATCTACAAAGGTAAGAACAAAATTCATGTCAAGCACCGATAATCATAAACAGTTCTACGAATTGTAACGATTAGTATACGATTATTATTACACAAAACAATTATACGAATACATGAATGAAAACTTATAATATTTTCTTACTTGGTATATATAGAATAATTGGTGAGATTGTATCGCGTTTGTTGAGCTCGAATTTTTACAGGGCAAAGATCATGACTGCGACAACATCTAGAAAAATAAAATATGTTAAAATCTTTGTCGTTTAATCAACCGTAATCTTTTCGTAGCTCTGATAACTATAATATATTTGCACTGACCTATCAATTTGAGCTTCATGACCTAAATCGTGATAGTTCTCAGCGATGTCTCCGGTGCCGCACCATTTTGTACCTATCAACGGCAACACCGTTAAAGTTTACCTCAGCAGATGTGAATTATAAATACCATGCAAAATAACTAATAATTATAAAAATTTACCTGGCAAGATGCCTGACAGAAGAGACAACACGCTACCCACACCATGACTACCTTTGTTCTCAGTGTTGGACATCTCAGTGGATAACGTATCGTGCTGGATTTTGTCCAATAACTCGCACTGTTGCATGAGCTTCGTCATTTGCTCGAAGGATACCAGTTGCGGGACTGCAGTTGACGTCAGATTTCTTAAAACCTCATTAGCCTCTTCTTGCTCACTAAAGATACCAATATAATTTCTTATTCATGGATAAACATTGCTCTAAAACTAATTGAAGACACTTACTATACTTCGATCAAGTTGCAATTATGTAGTTCGTTGTTTGTTCCGAGATCGACCACCGCCACAGTCTGATCATAATAATAAACGGCTCTAATCTCGTTTCTGTTGTACGCGTTAGTCCTCGGAACAATACCATTCAGTCCTTTGAAAGGATTTTTGAAGAATATCGGCTGCTGAACACTGTTAGAGCTGATGGTCACAACCAAGAAGAATATCCAACTCGTGGAGATCATGTCTATCTTTTAATCCGTGCTGTACTAAGAATATTAATCTTTCCGCATGATCTTTTTAATCACATCCTCCGGATTTTCATGCCGGAAATTATTATCCGCGTGACGAACGAAGGAAAGAAAAATTACAAAATCGATGCAGGGGAAATACACATTGCATCGTCAATTCGATCGAAGTGTACCTCGCTTATAAATGGAATCGATCCTCGTCGCCTTGAATTCTGAATAAGAAATGTTTCTGTTGTTTTAATTTATTCAAACGATTATTTCAATCGCGGTCGCCTTCGAGGATTTCCCTTTCTAATCACGGCTGCTGCAAAAGGGTACCAATTAGAGGATTAGCATTAAAGTTTCTTCACCCCATTATTAAAAAAAGAAACGGGAATACCTATGATCATTTGCTTTATCGTTTCACGGAAACATTTCATTGTCAATGCGTGGTATTTAAGCGGAAAAAGTATGGGGAAAAGAAACATTCAAGTGAACTAACTAAAGACACTGAACTCATCAAAGAAAGGGATAAACCTATTACATATTACGTGGCAGTCTACTATGAAAACTCAATACCAAGAATTACATAACTTCTAGACAAAGTTTAGCAAAGAGTAGAAGCGAACATTGAACTAGTTTCAAAGCACATATACCTCCTAATTGCATAACTTAAAATTCAGCAAGATTTTTCATACACACATTTGCTTACATATTACAGTAACATATTATATATTCCTTTAATTATATACTTTCCATTGCAATGTTACAATACGTATTTTACCTGCTTTCTAGAATCTAAAAGTTGTCAACCCTAAAGTGGCCATACCTGACCGGTCTTTTCCATCCTTTTCATTCTTGAGGTTTTAATTGTATGGTGGTTACACTCAACGGGAAGCACACTATAAGTTTGAATTTTCCACACACAACTATGAAGACATAAGATTCAGATATATAAAGATTCAATGTACTATGCGTTTGACATATCTATAATGCACGCAGGTAGAATCTGGAAGTTGAGTGTTGTCGCCGGTGGAATCGGGATTCGTGTACAACTCGATAAGTTTCTGAAAATCTCCTGAACGGCCCCAAGCTGAGCTGGTGGGACGGCGTGTGGTGAGAATCGCGCCCTCCCCACCTCGACTTATCGATCTAGAGAATTTACAGGTATATACCTGCTGAGGCCCCTCCATTCTCATTCTTTTATCAACACGAACTGTATAAAGTACTCACTAACTGACCGATGAACAACGATATATCTGAATCCTACCTGGGGGGGACCCAGATTCGAAAAGACTAGGACGAAGAAAGTGGGACAAAGAGTAGAGAATTGTCCGACTACTAAACATGGCTAATTTCAACGGAATGTCTCCGTGGATCTCGAAAATCTCTATGCAATTTCTATTCGAACATTGAAACAAATTGAAGGCCACATGTAAAACACATGATAAGTCACATTTATCGTATACGTTGTCAAACATCAAAACCGTTTTTACATTTGATTTTCGGATTAAAAATGTGGTTTTATTATTCTCTCGGACATTCAAAATTAATAACATTAGTCATATATAGACTAATATTAATTAAGTTAAACTAACATAATAACTAAATTAATATTATTCTTTATAAAATATTGTAGACTTATCAGGTATTTTCAAAAGGTTTGTATCATCGAATTTAATTGTAAGATAAACAAAAATGGACTTATCATGTTTTTCCCGTGTGATCTTCAATTAGAAAGTTGCTATTTTTCTAATGGATTTATTATCTTCAATTTAAATGATTCCACGAGAGTAATTATACGACGATTAAAAGTTATTAAAAAATCGTTAAAAATACATATAAAAAAGATAGAAAAGAATGTTCATTGGTACGTTAGTTTCTTTGTTTCATTTAAGAATTGAACGCGAGCTTAGAAACTCTGTGGCTGACCGTAGCACACCTATAAATATCGATAAACGTGCAATTTACGAGAGCCTAAGGTCAATGTATGGACAGAATTGATACATTGATATGCGGTAATTTCTCGTTAAGATTGACTCGATTTCAAGGGCTGCTGCTCGTGAGCAGACGCGTTCGTCTTGGAAGCCGCGTTCACCGGGTACTGGTTTCCAATCCGGGTAGTGCTCAGCGTGATACTAATAGGCGTAGCGTTCGAAAGTTGCTGCCGAACCGGACATTGTCGGTAGCCTGGAATTGGGAATGTATGAATACATTGAACAGATATATGATCAGCAGTGTAATGTTAGTGAACTCGTTAACCCCTCGACGATCTGACTGGCTTGCATAGATTGCATATTTTATATCTATCGTCAAAGTTAATAACAAATAGCGCGAATTTATACATAAAGCAGGGTATTGAACAGTAAATTAAAAAACGTTGCGACAAAAACAAAAAGAGAAGGAAATGTATGCATATATGCATATCTTAGACTTCGACCAGGCGTAATTTTCCCGTCTAATGTTTACAATAAGGATGTTTATGCATTTATGAAAAGTTCAAAAGTGTCAAAATTTACGCAATATGTAAAAATATACAAAATATTCAAAGTGCTTGTTATAATGTTTAGCATCTTAAATTTCTTTCCTCTAAGTTCTACTTAGAATTCTCCGTTTTATCCAATTATACTCGTAAAAATATTAAATTGTATAAACATCCACAGTCCATTTATGTGTCTCAAAATTATTTTTCGAAAGGCAGGAGATGTGTTTTTCATCTGTAGCCTTCGTATATCAGTTCCTAATATTTATTTAAAGCGATAAAGCGATCATCGAGTAGCCTCGTTTAACACACAAGGAAATATGTCTACCGGCATGATGAGGGCCGGAACAATGACAGCAGATAGGATTGTTTCGAGGCCTGGGGCAAAACTCAACGCTGTGAGGCTCTCCGCATCGAACGCAACGTGGCAGGTGTCTACAGTTGGCAGCCATGTGCCAGAAACCCTGGCACCGATAACACTGAAGCACACCATCTCCCGTTTGGAAGTTGGATGTCTCAAGAAAGTTGCTGACTATTCCCGGTCCTGCCTGCAGCGGTCCACCGGCATTTCCGGTTCCTCCGCGCCACCAACGTTCTGGGATGGCACTGAATCGAGCCGCACCGAAAAAGTCCAGTCCTTGACGCAACAATAGCTCGTAATGCCCGGCGTCCAGTACCTGAGAAGAATATTTTAACCAGTTCAGATCTTATCTTGCTAATGACTAGGCGATACAACTTCCTGCCTGTCTCTCTTAGATATTTATGAAAGAAATTGTTGAGGTATTCCGTGTGATTTATTTATTGCAATAAACAAAATTATATATGTATATTTTATATGTGAAGTTATATAATATTGTCTATAAAAATCTATGTTTTCTCATTAAATATCTATTCGATGATCATTTCAATTATTGCAATAAATGGCATTAAAATATAATTAAAATTGCTTTAAAATATTTCTACTGAAAGTTATTTAATGATCATTTCACAGATCATCGTGGTATCGAACTGACGTTTAACGTTTAAATTAACCGAAAACGTGGCTGATTAAGATTACAGGGCTTTTAACGAAAATCTATGTATTTTCCCTTCCTTTTTCGTGTCATTCGCATTTCGCCAGCGGTAATTACCTCGACGCGTATATATTGTCGCCAACGTTCAACGCTTCCTGTCGTGATTCCCTGTTTCGTCAGCGCGGAGTTAATATCTTGCAGTGGAATGGCCCAAGGTACATCACGAAGAAGAACCGCCTGTCTATAACGAGAGTCCTTTGCTGAGAATCGAGCCACCTGATTGAAAAAAAAACATTATAATTAATTGTAAAGAATAGAAAAAACAAGAATGAAAGAGGAGAAAGGAATAAATACGTAAATAAAATATTCATGACATCGCCTAAGCGATCAGAGATTTTGGTGAAACAAGCTTACGTTGTGCAAGTTCGGTTATCTCATTTTCTTACATAAGAGAAAGCGAAGAAGAAAGCGGCCGATTACAAAGTGAAGTAACATTTATATGGTAATGTCATACGCAATTTACTGTTGAATTTGTACATTTGCATAGTTACTCTTCAGTACGGAGAGAAAAATATGATATGAAAATTTTATACCTGATAATTATTAAGGAAATTTGAAGAATTACAAGCTTACGTATTGTATATGTACATATTTCTTTATATTTTTAAATATAACACGTTCACTTCACGTTAAATTCGATAAAGGAGCACATAGTCTCACGATATATACACGATACCCGAATATTTTACTAAATTTTCATCAATTATGTAAGCAATATAGAAATAAAATATGAAGGTGCACAATGTATAGCAATTATTTATACATTACGTATATTTATGCAAATTTGCAAAGAAGAACGCTATAAACTGGTCATTTCTTTATATTTTTGTATACTATCTGTATTCTGTACATTTTTGCATCTCCAAATTTTCTATAAATGTATAAACGAATTCATAATCTATTTATAAGTAATAGAATAATAAATTCGAGCAGTAATGAACGTGTTAACTATACTTTTGCATTAACCATCGATCTACATCATTTAAATGTAACTGCAATTCAAGGTTGTTAACATAGAGTAGAGTATCGCTAACTAGGAACATGTTTACATCTACTGCATCTATTGTATCTACTTGTACGGGTCCTTCGAATATACGCGCCAAATCGCCACGCTGTAACAGTTTCTCTGCGTCAGCTTCGCGTGTGAACGCCGCAATCAGGCCACACGGTGTTTCAGACACATGCCAGGCTGCCAATGGATCGGACGCGCGGATCACATCTTCTAGATTGGAACGTAGCAGCTCGCCACCTGACATAACTTATTCGTCAACTTTAACAAGATCTAAACATCTACCGTCAAGGGGGACTAATATCGTAAAACTATTTCTTTGTTGCAGCATGCTTTGAGAAGCATTTCTCAAACACGAGGTAGAATTGACACGCTCTGACGTAACAGTATACCGATTGCATAATTTCAGTTATCGTATCGAAGAAAAAAGAAACATACAATACCTGCAAAAAGTATTTGCACGTATTCTTATTTACCAATAAGAATTTCATTTTTACAGTATTAAATTTTTCCAGTCATATGACAGTATAATCAAATGATATGAAATTTAATTATTTAGATATAATTAATTAGTATATGCGCAGGCAAAGTTGTAGACACCTTTTATAAATATATAACGAGTGTTGTGTTAAACATTTTGAAAATTCATTATATTGGTCAAGTTTGAAATAAATCTGAGAATGTATATAAAAATTACAAGATATTTAGTCTAGGCATTTATTTTACAGGGACTACAAAAGTATTTAAATGATCCGTTATATTAATAAATCTCAGTGCTCAATAGGATCATTTTTAACATGTATTATATACTTAAGATTGTTATTTGTGCTGTGTGCTAATTTTTTTGAGATATTTATTGCAAATATCTTGTAATTTTTAGGTACATTTTCAGATTAGTCTGAAATTTGACCAATATAATCATGATAGTCTCTTTGCAGTGCTAATAAAGTTTCAAAATGTATAACACATACAGTATGAACATAGAATGCTTAAATACTTTGGTAAGCCAAAGTAAATTCTGTAGTAAATATAATGATGTCTAAATACTTCTTGCAACTACTGTACAAATTTTAGGCACATTGTATATTATGAATGTACGCTGGCCACTTATGCAAGTGGAGGATACGCTAAATAAAGAAGTAGGCAATTTGCCACCTGGTATTCCTTGTACTTGACCTTGCGGTCCGACGGCACGCGAGATATACAGAGAGCACGTGAACTCTTCTTGACAGGAAGCACGTGCTCGATTGTCGCAAACGTTATCCGATGAGGTATTCGGTCCCGTGACCGTAGTCTGCATCATTGTCTCGTCTCTTCTATTCTCCTGGGGGCATTCCTCTTCCATTCTGTGCACTTTGTGCACTATCGAAAATATCCCTAAAAATAAAAGCAATATAAGTCTCTGTCTCTCAATAGTTAATACATAATTGGACTGCAAATGTTTATGCAATTTTATATTTTTGTTAGTTTAACTAAAGGAATAAAGCCTAAAAAAAATTTGTTCCAGTCATTAAATATTATAATGAGAAATTTATTTTGAATATTTCATATATTTTTACACTTCTAAATTTTCCATAAATGCATAAACATCCGCGGTCTACTAATAATAAATAGTGTTCGGCCATTCGCGGAGAGACGCGATCACGAGGAAGAGCGTCAACGAGAGTCGTAAATTTCCGTTACAATTACATAATCGACACCACGAAATGATCGATCCCCTATTTCGTTTAGGATCATAAAGGTGGTTGAACTGATTATAACACTGAAGTAACAGGCTACGATATACACTTTATTCCAACAATTTTGTAGACATAGACAGCTACGCTCGGTGCGTATAGATGTAAGTTATAAAAGACTAAGGCAACAAGGCACAATAAGTTAAACAAATAACAAATGATTTAAAGCTGAAAAACTAAACCAGTTAATTGATCTAAAGATGGAAAGTAAAGTTCGGTGATAATGCTGTCGCAGAGGAAAATTATTGCTGAGCATTGATCATGAAAATGACCATTGAACATGAGGAAACCTGACCTGCCCCTTTTCTACCTGTTGGAACAATAGCCATGAGGAACGCCTCGACTTAGATATATCTTACAACAGTGGAAGGCCCTAAGGGTAAATACAGATGATTAATTTTATGACGGTTTCTTGAGATTACTGCGGTGCGACTTATTATATTTGAACAGCTAGTAACCGCCTCGACCGAGAGATGGATTCTGGTTTACATAAAGGACGTTTCTGGTGGACGTAAAAATTTTAAAATTTTTGTAACGTTTTAAAATTTGTATCGCGTGTCTTGAAAAGATGGTAGCTCATATTAATCATTAGACTGCGGATTTTTATGCATTTGTGGGTAATTCGAAGGTACATAAATGTACAAAATGTACATAATACGCAAAAATGTAAAAAGTGAAATGTAAAAAATATTCAAAGCGAGGCATTATAACATTCAATGGGACAAAGAAATTCTCATGTAGGTTCCACTTCTTTAGTTATGTTGAGATATAAAATTGCATAAAAATTAGAAGTCTACCGATTATATATGCTAATTATTCAAATTTGATATCAATCTGGAAAAGTATATAGAAATCTCATTATATACAATGCCAATGAAATTTCAAAGTGTTCCGTACAACACGAATGATATATTCACGAAATATTTCTGCAAGTGTTCGAATGTTTTCATGAACCGTATATCGCAGTGTTTTGACGAATATAAATTTCTTTTCAAGGTATACGAACTTTTCGAGATACATATGTACGTACATGGTACGATAAATGAATACACGTGCATATACATATGTGTATAAATGCATACGCATAGAATTAGTACGAAACGCGTGCACGATAGCCACGTGTATAGAAACGACTTTACCGGCAGATTTGCGCGCAATTGCCAACTAATAGGAGCAACATGTTAATTGTTGGTAATGAAATCACTCGTACAAGCATTCGATGGAATGCAAGGTTATAATTACATATTTCGCAATACGCGCGCGCGCGTCTAAATATACGAATGCACAAAATTACAGGAAACGATTTAATATTGAGTAATGGTTGCGATTTGTTTGGTTATTCGCTACAACTCGAAATATTTATCGAATGCGAGATATCCGATTTTTAATGCAATTAAAAGCATACGATTTGACATTGAAGCTTTCACAATCGGTGGCAGTACGCGTGCCAATTTCCTTTCACTTGCTCGTTTAACCGATTACCGTTTTTTAGCCACTTTGCACCGTGCCAAAGATTACGACGACGTTGAATCACCTTAGACGTTTATCCTGCAGCTCGTATTTTTGGAAAAGGAAGTCCGGGCCAAAGAAGACATGGCCCAATGCTGGCGCCATTAATTAGCCTCTTTCACGATCACAACAATATCGACTCTCTTTTTTCTGAACTATATATGTATGTTTACTACCGCTTTTTCATCGACGTTTAATCTTTTCGATCATTCTTCTTCAAAAAGTTAAACCTCTAAAATTCATCGTGTTTTCTTCTCTATTAATGTATATTATCATATACTTCATATACATCCTTATAAAAAAGAAATATCGATTTGTAACATTGATTCAATTCTAATGCGAATATAGCGTAAGGTAGGATTATTTGAGTGGTAGAATATTTGGGTTAAGTTAAGCAATTTGCCCTTTAATTTGCAAAATTCCGTTGCAAACAAATTTTTAAGCGAATTACGTTTGAGAACAGACTACTTAATTTGTTATAAATGGCGTGATAAACGGTGAAATATATTGTACAAATTGACAGTTTGATAGCCATAACTTTCCACGAGGATATTTCCATTACACATTAAAAGGTAACAAGTTCGTATAGTTAATATTAGTATCTCAATTATAATTATTATAATTCAATAGAATGTGTATACTTAATTTCTGTTATTTTAATTATCTCGTTGTCATATTCGAACAATACTAGAATCCTTTTTATGTATGTATATATTATACAAAACATTTTGAAATCTCATTAGCATATCTCATTAGTGATTATATTGGCGGAATTTCGTCGCAAAAATCACCAAAGTATTTAAATAGACAATTATTCGCTATATTAATTACCTGCTATATATAGTAGAACCATCACTTTAGCACTAATTGCATATTTAATACTACTATTCATAATGTATACTAATTTTTCACTAAGTTTATATTTGTAATAAATGTCTTACAAAGACTTTCATATACATTTTCAGATTGGTTTCAAATTATACTATTATAATCACGATAATCGTATCTCATTGCAATACTAACGAAATTTCAAAAAATTCCGTATAATCTATATAATATATTCATAAAAAAAATTCCATGACAAGTATTCGAATACTTTCGTGAGTCTTCTTGTTCTTTCAAATAAGATGCATAAATATCCGCAATCTACCTATAATATACAATAAGTTTAATTATTCTATACAAGATACAGTGTCGAATTTTAAAATACTGAAATTCAAATAACCCAAACCGAATCAAATAACCCAAACTTTACCCTATACATACGATCGTAGTATGAGCAAATTGGCTCAGAAAATCTTTGCAATTCTTGAGTCGAACATCTTAACTGATAACGCGCCTGGCACAAAAAATAAGCTCGATTGCTGTGTAACGGTTTAGGAGTTGATCCGTGGAGAATATCGCGAAATCACTGTAAGCAACAAGTATAAAAAGGAAAAAAAAGGAATTAGCGCGATCTCGCTATCTGGTCCGCGCTAGACACTTACTTTTACCATCGTTTCTAAGTGGGGGTTGTCGCTGGTGGTTGGATGTCGGAGAATCGCGGCAGCATATGCGCACGGAGACGACGTGACAGCAATTATTACGGCTGTGTGCGTGTTCGTGATTATCGAAGGCCTCTAGGAAAATGGCCGAAACACACAATCCACCGGTCTTTTCCCCGAAAACTCTTTACCAATCGAGCGTGTTGGCAATCGCGAATAAATTTCTAAGGCTGAGGAAGTATCTTCCTGATCTACCGAACGATGTCCTGTTTGATGTTTATTATCAGGTAAACGTCAAAACATTTTCTCCATTTAAACGCCTCACAAACCACTGATAAAACGTCCACTTTTTTTTTCACCAACTTAACCATAAACGTTTTTATTTATCTAACGTTATTTTGTTATTCTATTCAAAAAAACACAATACATTCTGTTTATGATTTTAGTTTTTGATTTAGATATCTAAAACGATGTTGCGTGTTCGATTGAGCGATCATAACACTGTTTATTATGACAGCTATATGTACATGATAAAAATGTATTTTGTCATTGGGTATGACGATAAGGTTTTGTAGAATTAGCTGGGATTTGTGGGAAATGACGGCAAATCAGTTACGATGGTTTAACAGAAAGGGGTTACAGGAATTGTACTTGTCATATGTTTAACCTCTACGGCTAATGCATAGCTTTTATATTTTGCATATATTTACAATGCAACGTAATGATTCCTGGAACAGTAGAACGATTCGTTAAATATGAGATATTCTTTGATTGTATGTGCTTCTTCGCTACAGCAAATCAATTTTTTTGCAATCAATTTTTTGCGTTTATTTCGCGTTGGATATCGAATCGCATATGAATCATGCGAAATTGCATTTCTGACAAGTATGTAAAAGTAAATATATTTCATTTGTCCATTTCGTTGTAGAATTTTATTAATAATGCAATAGAAATTTTATTCCTATATATTAATTTTTATTAGATATTCATAGTGCGAATCGTCACTATTTCATCGCAAAATAGATCTGTTATAAATTTTCTAAAATTCATTCATCATCCTTTTTAAGTTAGGAATGAATGCAATTATATGAAAAAATAATCAATGCGACTTTTTTGCTTTACAGTTGTACAAAGAAAAAAGATTATGTTTACTGGGGTGTGACTTCAACAATCTGGAAATCTTCTCCAAGATGTTAACAGTCACTAGCCGTCGTGTACATTTACTACAGAGCTTTCAGGTAATTTTTCATTCTTATTGAGAAAATGGATTAAAAGTTGTGTGTACATTTACTTTTCTTTTCCATTAATTTTTCAGAGCCTTATAGATCATAAAATACGAGTTGAAGAAGAGTTGAGCATGAGTTACACAGTATGCTATCTCCATGTTAGTGAAAATCCAGCTGCAGATGAGAAATTAATAAACCTAGGCTTAAGAATTGGTGGATTTTTCAGTGATGGTGGTTGGTATGCTAAAAGTGAACAGGTGTTGCTAGCATGCAAACAATTATGTCTTGCGAATAATTCAACGCCTCAGAATTGGTGTAGAACATTAGAATGTTGCAGAAAGTAAGATATGTTTGGTAACTAAACATTTAATTTATGTTTACATAGATCTATATAAATTTGTAATAAGCGTTTAAAAATTTAGGTTGTTACACGTACAAGCAGCGTATTGCGAATTTTTACAAGCTGCAAAAACACATCAGCTTGCTATAGAGTTAATAGAACGATTAAAAGAGGCCGGGTACAATGATTACAATTATGCAGCTATATATACTGAGTTTAGTATACTTTTTTATATGAAAAGCGAGTATGATGAGGCCTACAGGTACATATTGCATTTTTCTTTTATAAACTTCGTCGTGTTTATCACTAATTATACAATTGATGATGATTTAGATGGAGTATAGAAGCACTTGAAGAGTTGAAACCAGGGTTGTCTGCGCGTGTTACTGTTGATGTGTTAAGGCAGGCGGCAAAATCGTGTGTATTAAAACGCGAGTTTCAGAGAGCTGGCCTTTTAATCAGGCAGGCTGTATATCTTGCCAAAGAAGTATTTGGTATTGATCATCCAGTGTACAGTAACGTCCTTATAGATTATGGATTTTACTGGTTAAACTTTGATAACATAATCAACAGTGTAAACCTTTATAGGGTTCGTACGTTCGTAATGTGAATCTATACGATTCTATATACGATATAATTTTCATCGCGATTTTCTAACATTTTATTTGTTGTAGGACGCTTTAGCTATTAGAACAGAAATATTTGGTAAAATGAATTTACACGTTGCGTTAGCGCACGAGGATTTAGCTTATGCTCTTTACGTATTTGAGTATAGGTCTGGCGAATTTCCAGAAGCAAGGTAAATGATTCCGTTACTTATCACTCTTAACAATTTTAAAATAGTCATACAATTTTATTTCACTTTAAATGAACAGTGTTCACATTGAGAAAGCAATAGACATAATGTTAAACCTTTTACATGGGGATCATTTGTTGTTAGCAAGCGCAAAAAGAATAAATGCATTAATTCTCGAAGAAATAGCGTTAGATAATACATCGTCGCCATTGTCGAAACAAAATCTACTATTCAAGGCTGAATGCCTTCATTTATCCGCTTTACAATCGGCAAAAGAGGCATTCGGCGAAAGAAACGTACAAACAGCAAAACATTATGGAAATTTGGGACGTGTGTATCAAAGCATGAGGAAATGTAAGGTACATATTCCACGTAAATGTACTTAATTAAACGTTTATGACATTACTACCATATTTTCGTCGTTAATTTTAGGAAGCCGAAGCAATGCATCTTAAAGCTATACGTATTAAAGAAGAATTATTAGGACCAGATGATCACGAAGTTGGATTGAGTATAGGACACTTAGCTTCGTTATATAATTACCACATGAACCGATACAAAGACGCTGAGAAGCTTTATTATAGGAGTATCGAAATTAGTATGTGCACTGCATTATATAATTTTTTCATACTTAGTCATTCGTTCTAATTAACTTTTATCATATCAGGTTTAAAATTGTTCGGTAAAAGCTATAGTGGCCTAGAATATGATTATCATGGACTTTTAAACGTTTACACAAAACTGAACGAATACCCCAAGGTTCTAAAATATGCAACAATATTAAATAATTGGAAAATGTTAAGAGATAAACACTTGGAATCGGAAGAACCAACGATTGATCCTAAAAGACGGCCACAACCAATAAAAGAAATAATCGAAACATTCTTTTCTATGTAATATAGCTGTATATTAATGTTTTAATAATCACTGTCTCGCCGATTGACGTATAATTGATTCCAACTTTGTTGGAGTAACTCGGGCCAAAGTATGAATGAAATCACGAGTTACGTTATATGACCCAGGATACCGTAAATCATATATTTGGGGCAGTATCGTTAAGATTCTTCAAAAATAGTCACATGAACTTCGTGTTTCTTCTTTGTACCTCACCATTTTGTACGTATTAACTACATTTACGACTAGTTTTAGCAAAAAAAAATCGAAAATGTTTAGAGCTGAATGTTTTTGCGTCGAGATCAATTGTCAGCAGCATTTAGAACATGTTTATCATTATAAGATTTACACACATTTCAGATGACTTACAAGATATTAAACAAAAATTCTCAAATACTACTTGGTTTATCGGATAACTATAACTACAATTATTTTTATAAAATCTAATTGTATTTTTTATTCACAAATTTTGTGAAATCGAATATGTGATATGTGATGTACTGTTACTTTTTATTGATATTTTGTTCCTATACAAACATTGTAATAAATGACGAATCTAGATAAATTTTTTGGATTTCAGAATAATAAATTAAAAAAAAATAATATAACAGGAATATATGTACAGATTTGTGCTTTTAAAATAAACGTAAAAACGAATTTCTCTTTTCTTCCTGAACACTTCACCGTCCGCATAAATTTGCTAGTCATTTTAACCAATAACCGGAAATTTTTAATAAAAAATTTCAAATTTTTAAACTTTACGTAAGTAGTCGATTTGCGCTTCACCAGCGTGATGTCACCGGACACTAACATTTAGTCTGCATTTGACATATTAGGATGTGAAAGTATTAATACAGAAAAACAAATCTAGTAACCCGACGAATGGCAATGAATTAAATGTATAACATAATTCTATGTGAAGACTTATTTTAATAATGTCAATAACAAGATAGATAAATATTCACAAATTTTTGAATAACTCACATACATTCAAAAGCTTTAATCTTTTAAATTACAATAAACATTAAGTAGTACATAATTTGTATTTACACGATATTTATTTTATCACTCCAGTTGTCAGGTAATAGGAATCATATCTAGCCCCGGTGAACTAATATCATCTCTATATCTTCCTGAAAGTTGTTAAAACAGAATGTCTTAAAAAAATCAATGATATTATAAAGTACAACCCTTGATATTCTAAAATTCACAGGCATATTAAATTACCAAATTGATATTGCACATCTTGTTGGACTGATTTTCTTTAGAATATTTAGTCAGGTGTATGTGGTGGTTCTTGGCTAAAATATGGTGCTGTATCTTGTACCAATAATGTATGGCAAACATCACAGACTCTGGATGGTCTTTGTTTCGGTCCACTTTTCACAACATGTGAAAGGCAAGACTGACAAAATATATGGCCACAATGGCGGCAATGCACCTATAACAAGAGATTTTTATTAGCATACACAGGCTTTAGATATGAGTTTAGACATTTACAAATATTACCTTCTTCTTTGTAACCGTGAATGTAGTATGACAACTAGGACATTCTTCTATGTCCTCTTCATGTTGCCATCGTACTTCGCTACCAGCTTGCCTAATTCTTTCTAGTTGTACCTATAATCCATGACGATGTAAATATCTTTTATCCGTTAAGATTGTTCATTTTTACTCTTTATTGTACCTGTAAAGATTGTGACAACCTAACAAAGTCTTTCTGCACTGCTTCACTAGTATCTAGCTCTTGTTGAAGACTGGTAACTCTTTGTCGTAATTCAGCCACTTTTAACTCGGCTTGTTTATTTTCTTTTAAAACAGCATCTAATTGTTTTTCTAATCGTTCCAGCTTCTCTTCCCTCTCGGCAAGGGATCGATGATCTCGTACATATTTATCTAGCTGCGTTCTATAGAATATCATTATTGAAATTACGAAGAACTTATAATTATAAAAAATTAGGATATTAAAAAATTAAGTAGTATTACCTTAAACCACTAATTTCATTTTTTAATACCAATATTTCTTGTTCCTTTACTCTACTTTCCTGTTCCATTTGTTCATGAAGCAAGGTCACTTCGTATCGCAGTGTCTCTTCTTTCTCTTGCGCGACTTCTTGAGCAACTTTAGCTGTGATCAAATCTTCTCGCATTTTTAAAAGGCTAACGTGCAATTCCTCGACATTGTTCGGCATATTAATACTCTCACTCTGTAGTTGCTGGGAATGCTTGCTATGTTTACCGACCAAGTTTTCATTTTCCTTTTGCAGTCTGCAAAGATTCGACTAGATTTTCAATAAAATTTTGTCAGGAATGTCACGATAAAAGACATTACTTTATCTACGTTGGAAATCGAGAAGAACAATGAGATAAAAGTAACAATATTATTAAAAATGTTCTTACGCGATAAGGTGTCTTTGTACTTCTTCTCGGCCACGTGTTAATTTCACAAGTTCGTCTTTTACGCTTCTCTGAACTTGTTCAAAAGTTTTTTTCGCTTCGGTTAAAGTCTGTTGCAACGTTTGCGAGGTAACAGTAAGTTCTGCCACTTTGATTTTATGCTCCTCTTTCTTTTCGTTCCATTTTTCCTCCATTTCCTTTCTAAATTCTACTTCCTTAGCTAAATCTTCTTTCTGTACTTGTAACATTCGCTCAGAATCTAATTGCTGCTTCTCGAATTCTTTAGCAGCTGCCTGCATCTTAACTAATTGTGCTTCGTAATTTGCACACATATCACATATTGACTCAGAGGAACCAGGTTCCTGCTGTTTCTTCTGCAACTGTATCTCTTTACACTTCTGGAGTTCGTCATCCGTCGCTCTTAATTTTTCCTTTAAGGCTTTAATCTCTTCCTCGAGCGGCACTACCAGCGAGCGTAAAACTTCCGCATCTTCCTGCGCCTATAAAGCAACAATTTCTAATATTTGCATTATGTGAAGTTGAGTAAAAAGTAAAAGAAAAAACAAGTGATAAAATAAACATCTTATAATGATATCATTCAAATGATTTATGAACACTTCCCGGAATGCAGTGCCATAAAAACTCATTGCAGAAAAGTTCAAAAATCATACATTTTTATGCTTACGTACATATCTTTTTACCTTCCTCATGCTTTCCTCAAGATTATCAGGACCTAAAGATAGAGCATCTGCACCTAGTTGAGAAACTACTTTTCGAGCTATTGTTTTCGTTACTGTGGAGAGTGATATCTGTGGACCATCTATAGGTGGATCTCGTGGTAATTGTGACTTTATCAATGCATTCTCCTCTTGTAATTTGGAGAGAGTAATTTTTAATTTAGCCAATTCTGTATCTAGCTGCTTGCGTGAACAAGAAGATTCCTCCATTGTTTCATGTATAACCCTCTGTAAAGATGCTATTTCTTCTTGTGCCTTTCTCTTCTCAATAAGTATATCATTTTGAACTTTCAAGTCTGTTACAACCAATTGGCTCTTTGCTTCGTCCAATTCATTTTTCAACTTAGCATTCTCCTTTTGCAAACATGTGTTATCTTGCAATCGTCTTTTCAATTCCTCTGCAAATGAAATACTTACACTATTTAACGTACAATTTATTGTTGTTGTCATCATTAAGCTTATTAACATCAACTAGATTTACCTTCTTTTTGAAGAAACAGTTCTTTCATCTTGGCTCTTTGAACATTAAATTCTTCCCGCATTTTCACGGTCTCTGACTCCAATCGATTTACCTTTTCTTGCAAATCCTCTAGATTACAACAAACATTTTATTGATAAAATTTTTATACAAAAAACAAAATTATAGTAATAAATATGAACAAGAATACTAATTTTGTACTACACATATACATTTATAATAAATGTCTTGTAAATATTATATACATTTTCAAATTAGTTTCAAATGTTACCAATATAATCATGATATGTGCCTCATTATACTGCTAATAATATTTCAAAATGTTTTATATAACGCATACAATATACACATAAAAGATTTTTGTGGTGTATTGAAATAAATGTTGAAATACTTTGATATGTCACTAATAGATATCATTAAATGCGAATCACAGGGAAGTATTTTTATGAATGCACTGTCAAGTCTATATATACTAAAGCAGTAAATATGTTGTAAATTTTATACACGTTTTCAAATTAGTTTCAAAGATTATCAATATAATCATGACAGTTTTGTTCCGTTATAGTGCTAATGATGTTTCAAAATATTTTACATAATACATACAATATATGCATAAATGTTTTTTATGTTAAATGTTCAAACACTTTGATGAGCCACTGTAAATATCATTAAATATGAATCAAAGCAAGATATTTTTGTGAAAGTACTGTTGTATCGAACGTACCACTTTCGTTCATGTTGATCGCATTATCCTGTGTATGGTTTTCCATCGTTCGGTGATTTCGCTTGACAAAACCGAATTTTGTTGGGGTGGGTCACTGTCGTTCGTACAAGATTGAAAAGTGTATCGTTAAATGCTCCTCGACCGAATCTTTCGGTGACATTATGACACACGTGCCGACACCAGCTTTTAGGTTTCACCGACATTCATTCTATCGAGATGGCCAGAATCGAAATGACGCATCAACCACGCAAAACCAATGTTTTGTAGAATGAAACAGAAAAATCAACCTCAACGATTTAGCGGTCTACTAAGCGGTGTATTATCAGCACTTCCTCATCAATCCGTATCGATATTTTAAACGGTATGGACTCGATAATCGAACGTACAGAATCGATTATCTAAAAATCTCGTTCAACTCTGCCTATTTTAAAAGTGAACGGCGTCACCTTAATGAACAATACCAAAGTGTAATTACCGTAAATCAATAATATTTTCGATTAGTAGACGTACTAAAATTCAATCCAATAATGCATTCAATAAATACAAATATTTTTTACTTTTATATATGTTAATTTTTAAAAGTATTTATGTCGTTACATTGTTCTTTTTTCTGTAAATTATGTATATGTCATTCTTAAATATATTTGTGGAAGATGAAATATAAAACGCTTTTCATTTATAATTTTTTGAAATCAATTTCTTGCATTTTTTTACATGTTGCTCTTAAGATTTTATTATATATATAGTAAGGTTAATAAAATCCAATATGTATACACAATTTTGTAAGATTAAACATAGATTCTGTTAAAAATTACATTTTAAATTACAATAAGTCTGCCTACATAATGTCGGAGATAAGAATTTTCTTCAGTATAAGAATTTGTATATTTTTTATACAATTTTGGGGTGTTATTTCTTTAATAAGCATTGTATTTTACTTTCATTGCCTTTTTTCAAATTATAGTAATTCTTTGATTGCGTTATAATAATCGTATATTCTAATAAAACTAAAATTTTCAGATTACTAAAGTTAAACATTCTCATATCAATACGAAGAAGAAGACTTTGTAATTGACCATGAGTCACGAAACACTCGTCACGAATGACTCGTGTGTGAGTGAGTGTGTAACTGACACAGATGAAAAACATTTCCCACCACTAACCATCACTAAGTATATATCCCCTCTCCTTTATAAAGGAGAAGGCACGATGACATTGTTTGCAGTTCACGGAATTGATAAATTTGTATCAGTAAGTTTTACGAATTCAATTAAAAAAGTACATTATATTATGAAAATTGAAACAAAATAAATATCCCCTAGCATGACGAGCAGGTTTATAAGTTCATCTAAAAAATCATTTTAAGGTAACGAATGTCGCCATCCATTCATTTATTGACGTTTCGTAATTTTCACAATGGAGTAAAGAAAAAGCTGAAATATACATTTGTAAATAGAAGAGAAAACGCAGAACGTTAGCCTTGAAGTCACTTTCAATTACAGATCAAATGATTTTTTTAGAGAATTGCCTATTGCAGTTGGTATTGAGAGTCGAGATTGAGCCCTGCTGCAGTCCAATTGCACAAAATGGAGGTGTCAACAACTGATTAATGTTTGAAATTATTCAAAATTTGTCTTCAGTTGTGTATACCAAAAAAATATGTCCATTATACCGATATATCGTTGAATTTTTGAAAGGTAAGATCGCCATTGCGTCTTCTGTCAATTTGCGCAGTTAACTGATCGTAGAATTACATTGAATGTACACATTCTTTTATTCTTTTCTCAACAAATCATTGTACGGTAACGTGTTATATTTATATATCGAGTTATTTATATGTTACATTTGTAACAGTTTACAATTTGCCGTTTTATTCGCCGTATACACTGTAGTTATTGTATTTTTCATTTCATTAAATTGTAGCGGCCGATGGCCGTAGAGAAAGTTCCAGGGTTGAAGCCCATGTGTTGGCCATATGACCTGCGAAACGATATCCGAGGACAGGTTATTGTAAAAGAATAAATCCTGGGACTTACTAAAAGACCCATGGAAAGGAAAATTTATTGTTTTGTTGTCTACGAGTCTTTCCATCCCCACCTCGGAAGAAAACTCTCTCCCCCGAGGACCTTGGCACCCTATAGAAAGGGAACCGAGGAAAATTTCGGGATATTCGGCCTTAGTCCATTGTGGTCGCTAGCCAGTAGCACTTCACGTATATAGTATTCGGTGTATAGTCATTGTTTGAGTCCCACGCGCGTGCATCTGATACGACGCACAGTCAATATCGAAGTAAACGTTGTTAAAGTTCTACGTCGGGATAATTTAATAATATCACCCAACACGTCCTTGTCGCCTCAAAATATTTATCTTAACCCAATCCTGATCACTTTTAATTTTTAATAGTAAGAAGTATTTGCAATATTATAGGACTAACATTGCTGAATTGCATCATGAGTAAATTTGGGAAAGAACATAAATTGCAAACAACTGGACCTGCTATCATGAAAAGCCTTGATATGATGTGTATTTGTAACAGAGATATATACTATTCTGCCCATGATCTCATACATGGAAAAGGAATGCGTATGAATTGTCAGTGCAATCAACCCAGAAGTTTCTTGTTGATAGATGGGCAAGAATACCTCAGAGTTAAAAATGCGGAAGAGTTCATGAAAGAATTAAATTGCAGTAAAGATCTCGAAGTAAAAGTGGTGTCGATTTTTGGAAACACCGGTGATGGCAAGAGTCACACATTGAATCAAACATTCTTCGAAGGACAGGAAGTATTTGAGACTTCGAATAATCAAAATTCATGTACATTAGGTGTTTGGGCTGCATTTGATCCAGTTCTTAGTGTGATATGTTTGGACACAGAAGGTTTATTAGGTATTATATTTATACACTATTTATATCTGCACAGTGCATGATAAAAGTTGATTTTACATATAATGGATTCTGTTATCCTTACTTACTAGGTATTACTTCTTATGAGAATGAAAGGACAAGGCTATTACTTAAAGTCCTTGCTGTATCTGACATTGTTGTATATAGAACACAATCCGAAAAACTGAATAGAGAATTATTTACATTTCTTGGTACTGCTTCAAGAGCATACAGTCATCATTTTCAAGCTGCCTTGCAAGAAATAGGACAGAGGAAGGGAGTTGAAGGCTCTTTGAGTGCCCTGGGACCAAGCGTTATAGTATTACATGAGACTAAATACACCAAACCTCTGACCAACAGTACATATTGCCACATTCTCAAATTAACAGTAATTTCAAAATTAGAGTTTATCCGCAACACAAAACAAAAAGATTAAAGCATTTATTCTGTAACAAATATATATATATATATATGTTTTTTTCTGTGGCAGATGGTCTAGTAAACGCGGAAGACATTCTTCGAACACGATTTGCTCAAATGAAGCTCGAAGTGGAAGCATTTAGTTCAATCAAATATGTTGGTATACAAACAACAAGTTTCACGACTGATTATGAACTTTTGCAGACTGCTATTAAGAAAGAATTGTCTAATACTACTGTGCGATCTGCCAGAAAGCCGTATTTAGTTTATAATACATTAAAAATTTTAAACGAGAAATTTTCGGAAGAAATTGAGAATTTTTCTATTTTGTTTCCTGATCAATATTTCACCTGTCCTACTAAATGTCTTAGCTGTGGATTAAGGTGCAGCAATAGTATGGGACATCTTTTAGAAGGAAAACCTCATAGTAACAATAACAGGTCTGCTTTGTATGTAAATATCATTTGCAATTTAATGTGTATGTATTAAGAGAAATGCTACTGATGTGCATTCTATTAGGTGTCGATATCAGCATCAATATGAAAACATAGTATATATATGTAAAAAATGTTATGGTAATGGAAGTGAAGTACAAGTTATGAAACGAATTCAAAATCAAAATGATAATAGTTGGTATGGATTAGTTACATATGCATGGTCAGGAGAGGTAATAGAATGTCCAAATTGTGGAGAAATATATCGCCAGTATTGGTATGGTAACAAAAACCTTGAAGATTCTGCTATTCGTATAGAGATTACGCACGTGTGGAACTTGGTATATAAATAACGAGAATTATTCATAAGTAATTCCAGCTTCATGTCCAATTTGTGTTTCTTTAAAATATGAATTATTTCTTCCAGCCAAATAATTCAGTTGTATCTCAAAACACAGCACAAAGAGTAATCGACGGTGTATCGTACCTTACTGAAGCTGTAACCAATGTTTCGTTGCAACCGACAAAAATTCTTTCGGCGTGGGTTGCAGATCAGGTAGCTCCGACTTATTGGAGACCTAATAATGAAATTAAAAACTGCTATAAGTGTAGAACGACATTCGGCCTGACCGATACGAAACACCATTGTCGAGCATGTGGTGAAGGTTTCTGTGCTCGGTGTTCGTCTAAAACAAAGTGTGTCCCATCTAGAAATTGGCATACACCAGTACGAGTCTGTGATATCTGTTATAATAAGGATGAACTTACTGAAATTTCGGAAGATGTTAACGCTAGGAAAGTAACTGAACAAGTGGTGTCTACTCTCAGTGCAGTTGGTACTGTTCTGAACTATTCAAAAAGTAAAAAAAAATATATGTATATATATCTTCGAAAGAAGAATGATGAATATTTATGTTAATGTTGGTACTTCTAATTTTTTCAGCGTTTATCAAGGATACAGTTCGACCGTCTTATTGGGTTCCCGACTCGGAAATCGTTAATTGTTGTGTATGCTACCAAAAATTTTCCGTGTCTCTTACATTACATCATTGTAGGGACTGTGGACGTGGAGTATGTCAAGATTGCTCGCAGCATCGTAAACCCGTACCGCATAGGGGATGGGATAATCCAGTTCGGGTTTGCGATTCGTGCATAAAAATAGCCTAAGAAACATTGACGAAAAATTGATAGAGCATTAATCTGTTTGAAATATCGATCCATCTACACAATATACATTGATGAATTAAATACCTCAGCTATGAAGATATATTTTTTCTCAGATTTTGTACAAGTTGCTTGCAATTCATAAACGTTTATGTAACTTTTACTTTACCTTTAGTATATTGAAATTCTTTGCCATTGTAGAAGCGGAAGAAAGAAAAAAAAAATCAATATTTTAATACAGTACCATAAAAAAGCGTTTCCTATGAATTGTGCCATGAGTGTACCTGTCTCTTTTATAAAGTGTTTTCAGAGAATGGCAGTAATATAATATTAGAAAGATAACCCTGTATGATAAATGAAACAATTCATTACAAAAAATTGTAATATATAGTAATAGGGTAGGTGGTCCAGTACATTGTAGCAGTATATGCAAAAGCATAATGTAATAACGCAAGCGTCTTTGTTGACGAAATGAATTGAGATTGTTGTCTTTATTGCAGTTTACTGGGCTACGACTGTTTTTAGATTCCAAAACAAGCATTTATCCTTTTATTATAATGCCCCGTACCTGTTACAGTCTTTTATAATTTATAAATGAACATTGCTTTCTGACGACAATGTAACAAAAGATGAAATAAATTCTTTAGATTTAATTAAAATGTTTATTTTCATCATATCATTTCTAATTTATAATATGAAACAAATACCGTATTTGTGATGTATTTATGGTAGCAAACACTTCATGAAGATTATATTTTCGCGGGAAATTAATTAAATACGATTAATCGATGTTGAAGATGCGATATAAGATGTTTCGGTAACCACGTGATGACGTCAAAATATGGCGTCTCAATCAGCTGGGTGTTGTGTAGAGTGTGCTTGAGATGCCCGTCTTTAGAAAACCAACGAAGACTGCCGTCTGTCTACTCCGATACGTGAGTTTTTAAAAAACCTCGTAATGTTCAGCTTCTCGTGTTTATTCACCGCTCAACGAAATTTAAACGCGGTCCCATAATCGAATGGCAGATTAAAAACAGAAAGACGCAAAACGCTGTTTCATTTCTTAAATATTTCAATTTAGTTTTCGCCGTGGAATTTGAAGAAAATTCGGGAGTCACTGGGAACATTATGCAGAGTGATTATTAATTCAAGAAGTTTCGTGAAGAGCACTTGGTCCTGTTCAAATTTAACGACCTGAAAAATGACGCGTATGTAAAAATACATAAAATATGGTTAGCAAAGGAACTTTCTGAGCGCGTTTAAATCTCGTCTCCCTATTACGTATAACAATTTTTCTATCGTAATAGTAAACGCTTGAGGAGTGCATCATTTACGAAACGCGATGTTGATACCGTGTGCAACCAATGCCGTAGCCATTTTCATGTTTGCTCCAGTTTCGTAATCATTATCAACTCCATATTTGAATTCAACAAGTAACGCAGTGACATGTCTCGCTTGTTCTCGAATTTTTACTGTCACCTTCCGTTTCATCGATTCACCGACGACTTGTCTACCTTCGTCTCGTTTCTCTTTAATATTTTCCACTTCAAAACTATGATCAGGTGCGAGCTTGATATCTGAAAACGAATACGTCTGTGACAAAATCTGTTTATCGCGTACCACGTATCGACAGACAAATTTTCTATATCAAATTTTCTTCCATCAATTACACATAACATAAAAATACATATTTTAAGAAATCTTCTCAAAGTATCCTTTAATTAATCTTGGTATCCTGTTAACAAGAAAAAAAAGAAACATTTTGAGAAACAGAAGAGGAGAGAGAGCGCCGAATAGACGCCATTTTTTTGAAAAATGATTTAAATGTATACTATCGTCGTAAAAAGTTCTGTGAAATGATATATGTTGAAAATGATAGAAAAACTATCGATAACTCGGTGGATAGTGCGATGAGTGTCTTAGGATTCTTTGGTTATAACAAAGTTTATTTTCGATTGCAATGTGTTCTTAATAGCGCGGCCATTTTGTCGCTTATTAGTGGATAAACAAATGACGATGTTGGTACTTTGGGTTCGAGGCTACAGGCGCGTCACATGCGCGGAAATTCAATTTCACTGCCTACGCATCCCTTCCGTAATTATAGTATTCCTATATGATACCAAAAATAGAAAACGAACGGACATTTATTTAAAACAAACCCTCTCTATACACTCTGTAGGGCTGTCATTTATATCTTCATTATTTCATACATTTTTACCTAGAAAATCATGATTCGAAACGTTATACATGTTTCGTGTATATGGTTTCGAAATTGGATTTTGTTTCGTGCAGATACACGTGACTGGTATTTTCACACTACATACTTGATACTACACAGTTATTCATTAACATAACAATATACAATGCTTTACGAATGTTTTTATTACAATTTGTAATTCCTGTAATAAATAGAAAGGAAAATTTATGTTTCTTTTTGTACAAAAAATTTTGTTTTCGATTAGAGATAAGATTCGTTTTTATGACGCTTAATCGAGGAAATTTGGTTTTTACCTCGTAATTATCAATAGTGCCGTGCAAACGTTTCTGATCAAATAGATTTTTCATTTTGAAATCCAAATACAATATTTAAAAAAATTTTAAGGAGAATTATATAATTACGTGATAACGTTTATGTACTATATTATTTTCTTTCGCTTATCATATCTTTATATCCAATATTATTTAAAATTCTTTTGGACATCGCTTTCTGAATATAAAGTGAAAAATTTATCTGGCCGGTAATTTTTTCATACTATTGTATCTAGGAGCACGTTGCTAGGGTTACGAGAAGCTGTTGCTTAGTAACAGTATTCTTCTGCTTCGTTGCCGAAGCATCAACGCTTATCAATTCTTCCCCGCTTCACAAATTAAATATCCTTTCTCCCCCCCCCCCCAAATATCAAGCTAATTAGTTACAAAAAAGATAAAAAAAATAATTTTGAAAAATTTAATGTATAGGCGTAGATAATAGTTCTCAGAGTAACTAATTCAGATATATAAATTTTTCTCTGAGAATTTCATGATTTGATTTTGTTTTACAGTGACGAAAAAAGCACTTGACCCAATATGCCACCAGATAGACCAGATGCATCAGGTGTGGAAACTGGCATAGGACTAAGTAGCACAAAAGTTTTTAATTTTGGAGAAACAGTATACACAATGAAAGAAAAAGAAAATGCAAGTGCTTTCGTTGAAACAAACTCAACTGATGAACTTTCCATGTCTGATAAGTCCATTGAGAAAAATAGTCAGTCGGATGATGATCTGACTTCCTTAAGCTGGCTTCATCAGCAGAATCTGTTGAAGGGTTTGGATATTTCAAACCCCACTAAAGACATGAAGAATGAGAATATTTTGAATAACAATGTTTGTGATGATATGGCAGACTTTTCTGAAAATACCAATTCTGTATCCAGTTTGGATGAAGGCTATTGTCCAGGTAACTTTCAATATGTTTTAATTTCCAATTGATAATCGTAATAATATTAATGAAATATAATATTTTTTCCTTTTTTTGCATTTTCATAGCAGATAATAATAGCAAGATAAATAATACGACGTCGCATGGTAATAGTCAAAACTATCAACACTCGAATAAAAATAGTCAAAAATCAATGCAAATCTTTCAGGAGTCGGTAAAAAATCATTATAGTACCTCGCAAAACAATCAGACGAAGATATCATTGAACAACAATAATCTGCCAGTTTCAAATCGCAACAAACACCCAACTCATATACCATATGATCCTCACTTACATAGAAACAGTAAACCACCATATTCATTTTCTTGTTTAATTTTCATGGCTATTGAAGATAGTCCTGTTAAAGCTCTACCGGTCAAGGAAGTATATGCTTGGATTTTGGATCACTTTCCATATTTTAGGAATGCTCCAACTGGATGGAAAAATTCTGTTAGACATAATCTAAGCCTAAATAAGTGCTTTCGTAAAGTAGAGAAAGCACCAGTAAGTGTTACATTATAATATGCACGAAAAAAGATCGTTTCCCTTCTAGAGCAAAAGCTTAGAAAAACTTCTTTTCTTTTAGAATTTGGGCAAAGGTTCGCTATGGATGGTAGACGCCCAGTATCGTCCAAACCTGATACAAGCATTATCTCGCGCTCCCTTTCCTCCTCCGACTGCTCAAACTTTGTCTTCCCCTGAAAAACCACAAAAAAAGAACACTAGTACACGTCTACCTGATCCTATCCTCTTCCCATATCTTTCCAAAAGACTGGCATCGAGCAACATTACCGACAACACAGACACTGAAGTAGATAGCGATGTAGACGCAGCTGCAGCTGCTATGCTTTCTTTTAAACACGGACCTATTATTTTAAATCATAATAAAGGCAAAGTATCTGATAAAGAAGATATCAATTTATTAAACAAACATAATATTTTATAATTTATTCAATCTTATTGCAGATCGTAAGCGGAAAGTACCGGAATCCGAGGTTCTGGTTCCTGTAATTACCAGGAGCTCCAGCGAAGATCATACTTACAGTTGTATTACCTCAGTCAAGCAAGAAAGGTAATCATTAACAGTTTTTGTTTATTAATATGATATTATAAATGATAAATTGTGCATGCTTATTTTTCAAGTAAATATCCAAGAAAGGAAACAAATCCCGATTTCGATGAGCAACGGAAGATAGCGGAAGGCGCGGACGCGCTTTTAAATTTAGCAGGTGTTACCACACCACTCAATCACAATAGGACACATCACGTACAAGGTATTAACTCGACGCCAAAGTCCGATGGTACGTCAAAGCTGAAAAAACGTTCAGCTTCGAATGATTATTCGAACACACCTGAAAAAAGACGTAAGCATTGGCCAAAGTGGAGTGAAGGGAAGCGGTATTTAAAGCAAATTATATAAGAATACTTTGGTTGTATGTACGTATATAGCATCACAAGTTTCCTATTTTTCTTTTCCATATTCAAACGTGAACTTTTCAAAATTCTATCTTCGGTATGGATTTCGAGACTGTGGATTTGAAATCTTGCGTTGCTGATAATTAATCTGTTGTCTTTTGGATAAGATTAACGTTAATGAAGATTTGCATCGAAGTTATCGCCATTGTTAGGCATCTAAGATGAAAAAGTGAGAAGAACACCATATGTTCTGTCATATTAGAAGAAAAACATCTATTAGGTGCATTTCTATTTAAAAGAAAAAAAAGTGTTGAGGCAAAGGGAGGGGAGTAAAAGAAAAGAAAACAAATTGGCGGTCGCTCAGGGTTCAGAACTCGCTATATGCCAAAATGAATTCAGTAGCACTAAGCAACAAGCAATAATAGAAGAATAGTGTTAAAAGAAAGAAAAAAATTACTTTCTCAACGTTAAGGCATGGATACAACTATAAGTGGTTCATGGAACATCAATGACGAAAAAGGAGAACAATATCGCGTACTAAAACTAAAATAACGATAAACTTTTTAGACCTGTTGTGACAATTATACATATTAATTCATAGAGAGTTTAATTAATGATAATAGAGTTCTATATTAGGTTTTTTTGTAGATATGTATAGAAATATAATTGATATCTATTCGATAGAGAAATTGATAATATATTTAAAAAAAGATTATATATATATACACACACATATATATATATATATATATATATATATGGATGCGCACGCGCGCGTACCCACACATACATACAAACATACACACACTCACTCTCACGCACATATATACATGTACACATGTTCATGCTCACATGCTCATTAACTTACACTCAAAATACATCTGGTCATGTACGCAGCTGTATGTGTGCAAAATGTGTGCCGCAGAAAACTATATAACAAAAAGAACTCTAAAAAAAGAAGTCAAGGTACACTGAATACGGATTTGAAATGAATAATATTATCATTTCATGCCTTTTTCTACTCTCTTTGTGGCTTTTGAGATGATTTTGAACAGTGCTGTATATATGTAGATCCTGTAATGTATGCAGAGACCAGTTTTAAAAAAAATTTGTTAAGGCATCGATATATATACGTATATATATATATATATATATATATATATATACATACATATATATGTATATATATGTATATATATGTATATATATGTATATATATGTATATATATGTATATATATGTATATATATGTATATATATGTATATATATGTATATATAGCGTCGAATTGATAAATATCGATTGGAAGAAATGTATAAAGGTATAAACCAAGAGTGTCATCCTATTTTTATAAAAAAATAAAATAAAAAACAAATATATGTATAATATTAAGGAATCTTGTGAATACCTGATAAATAATGAAGATGTATATGGCGGTGAAAGAAAAATATTGAATATGGATGAACTGGTCTTGTATACATTGATATTGTAGTTCTGTATAGAGAGAACGTATATTTTTACAGGGCACTGCCCGCGTGATAAAAGCTCTTCCTAATAATTGCTAAAAAAGGATATGAAAGAAATACAGTTCATTAGCTTAAAACATTTATTAATTATATCTTGCGTGACACTACAAACACAGCATGGTAGCGCAGCCTGAGTATTTCCATATGTTTATATGCCATATATAATGTAAAGCCTTCGTTAAAAATGGTAAAATATGAAATGCATAGTCTTGATTTTAAATAATTAAAAAAAAACAAGACAATAGCAAGCAAAAACAAGCTCATAGAGAAAAAATGATCTTGGTTACCAATTAAAAAGTGGCGAAATTTTGTTCCATCGAAGACGTTTCTAGTCTTACGATTATACTACGTAAAAATGGAATGATATCAGTTATTAGGTTGATAATGATATTTAAGCGTCACAATTGCGATTAACAGTAAATTGTTATTTGTAATATATGTTACTGCTGGCTCAGATACATTTCAGACGCGAGACTCATTATTATCGCTTCTTAAGAAGGTGCAATTTAGTTTAACTTATTAACGATATATTGTTTATTCTCTAACGTTTACTGTCTAGTTACTCTCCAAGTCGATGGGGTAATGATAATAATTTTCAGTCAGTAAAGTTATTGCACTTAAAAATATTACGCTAAACTGTTAGATGTTATTAATGTAAAGAACAAACAGCGGTGGGAAGAAAACTAATTGATTTTAGCATCACAAAAGCGGATTAAAGATACTATAAACTTAAAAAGAAAAAACAAATGGGCAAATATCGAATATAAGGCGCGCTGCCAAAACGTTTTGTGTGATTGTAGCTGGTCAGCTACAAAGGGGAAAAAATCCAAGATTAAAAGAAGGGTGCAAGGAAGAATGCCATGTTTATACGCAATCGGGGAAACCAGTTTTGAGAGAAATATTATATATATTTCACGTGAATGTAAAATTGTTCTATTTAGCACATACGTATTTATACACTACACATATTACATAAATATATGTAATATAAATGCTTTTAAATTAATCATGCTTTAAAAGCAAAAAGCAAGTACGTGATCGGTAGCGGGGACCTTTTTTCGAAATTTGTATATGCACGAGCAAGACCAGTTTTTTGTAGACTTTACGTTTTCTATTGTCTGTGATATTATTGCAAAAGTGGACACACCTTGTTGTTGTTGTTGTTAATTATATTTTGGTGAAACAGAAGTTTTAGAGCTTTATAAGTTTTATTCTTTAGGGGGAAAGGGGAAGAGAGAAAGAGAGGAAATAAGAAAAGAAAGAGTAAGTGTTCTTGACACTTCTCTGATATTATTAATTGGCATTCTTGCTGACACCTAAACATTCTGATCTAGATAGACGAAACTGGCATCTTTAAAATTAGCAATATATTATAGATATTCTATTATATATATATTGAAAGTAATATCACAAGTTTTCACACTATTTGTTGAAATTTTTAGTCCTAGCTTTTGTTTGCTATGACTGAAGATCTGTTCTTCCATGTAGTTTATTCTAATCTAAATAAATTAGGGGGTGGGATGCCATTTATAATAATAGTAACGTAGCTAATCGATCACCGTTACAAATTAGAATAATCGATTAGCAAAGTGAACATAAAGCAATATATACCAGTTGATCCTGACATTGGGCAGAATACTCGTTAGTCAGCCGGTCCGTACAAAATAAAAACGATATACCTTCATCTACTATGATACAAGTCAATGTTACATCGCGCGTTTGTATAGAGAGAAATAAGTATAAAAAAATTGTAAAACTCTAATCGTACAAGATGGTTAACTTATAGAGTATTTTTTATGAAGTATTATTGTAGCGTATATTGCGATATAAAATCATCATTTTCGTGAGCCAGCGTAATTCTTAAAGGCATACAAATTATTATTTAACGTAACATTAAAATCGTCGTTGTTTCCTATATCAAATAGGACCGGCTGATATACATAAAATTAAAACACCATCGACAACACCGAAAAATAAAAAAGAGAAAAAGGAAATGAAACATCAAATATAAGAAGCAAATCGTAATAATTCATTGCATCGCGACTAGCCACGGACAATCAAAATGTAACATGGTGTTTAATTTGCTTCCATTACATGACATCGTGCCAAACGCAGAAATCATTTATTTTGAGGAACAGATGTTTATTTATATGTATATCTACAAGTTGTATATTGTACGAATTTTGTTGGCGTAATATGTAATATTATTATTATTATTATTATTATTATTATTATTATTATTATTATTATTATTATTATTATTATTATTATTATTAATATTAATATTAATATTAATATAATTATTACTCATTTTAAAATGGATTACATTGTAAAATGTTTGTTAAGTTTTTGACCTTGCTTACATAATTGAGTAAAGAATATTTAATATTTTAGATTGTAACCAAAACAGACCTTTATTAATGAAAAGAATGTGAAAAAATCAAACGTGCGCAGAATTGGTTATTTAAATTTGCATCCTTTTTAATGACATGCTACGACATGCAACTACCTATATATATAATATATATATAATCATGAAAGAAATTATTAATCGTAAAAAAAATGTAAGAAAGAAGAAGACAAAGATCAATTGTTGTTAATTAATGTTACTTTGAATACAATATATTAATATATATTTCTATATTTCAACTCTTAAATTATTTACGTCTATCATATTAATAACTAATAATTCTTTCTGCTGATTAAAAGTGACATACAGTTTTTATTTATAAAATCGTAGTTGGCGCGTTTCGAATTTCGAAGGTGGCGCTATGTACAGAAGCGTAGCGCGCAGGATATCTGAACCTACAGTGAAAAATTCCTCCTTCATGATCACCCTGAAGTTAACCAAATCAT
The DNA here is from genome assembly GCF_910591885.1 of Bombus terrestris. Taxonomy (NCBI): domain Eukaryota; kingdom Metazoa; phylum Arthropoda; class Insecta; order Hymenoptera; family Apidae; genus Bombus; species Bombus terrestris. The sequence goes on along the minus strand of NC_063279.1, from coordinate 7,339,031 downwards.
GTATAAACTCATAATATAAACTAAATTTTAACTTTTTCTTTACATTCTATCATTTTTAGGATGTTTAATTTTTGATAAAACGCATCCACTTTATTGTCAGATTTGAAATGGCAGTGAGTCACGTGATAGCACCGCAATGTACCAACCTGCACGTGAGTACCTAGATCGAAGCACACGTCGTTACTATACTTTATCGCGGTTCAAAACCTGTCGGTCTGCATTCCAGTGTGCTGGTGGACGCCAAGCGTCGTGTTCTATAGGAGGTCGAACTTGGTGAGCCTAGTAGCGATCGCTCTGAAAAAAATGAAGTGATTTATCGGTGAAAATTATTAACACGGACACTTCGTTTTCCTTCGACGAGGAAAATTGTGATCGATTTAGCGAAAAATCAAAAGGATCTGATAAACGTATAGATCGTACGGCTGGATCGAAGGAAAAAGGGTGAGTGTGCCAAGCATGATTATTACTTTTGTTTTCTTCTTCTTCCGTCGCTGATCTTTTGCCTTTCTTTTATTTCTTTTGCTTACGTTCCTGATTCACCATTCCGTAAAACCATAAATATAATGGGACCTGTATATACTATTCGTCATGGAAAACTTTCGTCGCGATGTCGCTGTGAGAGATCACCTGCCGGAAGGGGTGAGCCACCAGTATTTTTCGTGAAATTTGAATGCAGTGGATAATACAATGAATAAATCGGGTACATGGTATTATTAATAATACCAATTGTTAGAACTATTGACAATTCGGAATACGCTCGTTCAGATGATACCGCGCTACTTAATGCGCCTGCGTTGTAATAAGATACATATGCATTATTGTTGGGTGAGATATAGCAAGATCGTAAAATCAGAGATATTCAAGTTTATATGTATTAAAAACCGAGATAATAATTTGAGAGATATAAAAAAAGATAAGGAGCTGAATACCTCGTTCAGAATCGTACAGTGTTAATTTTGAGTTTTCTTCCTTTGTAGTTTTGTATATTTAAAAAGAATTATATGTATACAACTTGAGAAGAAGATTTTAGACGTATACAATTTGCTATTTTTCAGACAATACATGTATTATAAAAGAATTTGGTAGGTTAATTGAGTAATAACTTTTATGGTCAAAGTAATTCTATGAAATGCATGGAATCATTATCGATGTCGCTAATATATATTAATACTTTAATTTACAACCTCATTGCATGTCTTCTACCAAGTATACGTTGCATACTTTCTGATTAAAGTTTCGTACACTCAACTGAATTGTCAACTTCCCGGTAAAGCTCATCAAATTGAACTACTTATAATTGGTACAATAGCAATGACTATTAGGGGAAAACATTACTATTTCTTAAATATTGTTATCGTTTAATCAATAAAGATAAAATGACATAAAGTATTTATTTACTTAAAAGTTATAGCGTTGATGGTCGAACAAGTAGCGGTTATGGGAAGTAGATTAAAATAGCGTATGACACATATACGACCAAATATTCGTCGCTCGTTTTACTAAGCAATCGCCATGCATGCCGAGCAGGGAAGTTAAGTTAGTCATGTGTCTTGTATCGGGATGAAACACGACGAAGTGAAGAGAATAAAAGTTCACGTGATTAATCGACGATCAACAAAAGGAAGGATCCACTTGTCAAATGCGTTCGATCAACGGGAACCTGATCTTCCTGGTTCCTGTTTGTTACACATAACGGAATACCATGGAGTTTGCTCGTGGAAAAGTAACGTCAATCACAACCCTATTCTAAAATTATGACACAACTTCAAAGCTGTTCGAGAGGATTTATTAAACCATTACTAGAAGAAAGTTTATATTAAACCAAAGGTTCATTATCATTAATAAATGGATATATAATGCAATATCAAAGGAAGTTCAAAAAATTTACAAAGATCGTAGTATAGATCAATATATTTTTCGATACAATCTTATTCTCTGTGACAGAAAATCTCACTATCTTTTCATTCAGTTAAAAAAATTTTTTGGCGATTTATATAACACTAAATTAAAAGAAAAAGATGTGTTCTGTAAAATATTTCGAAATATTATTAACATTTTAGAGAAACAAAAAGCTATCATTGGTCATAGAAGTTATAAATCTATGTAAAAGTCTATATAAAATGTTTTGTATAATACGTCTAATAAATATTTAAAAAATGACGAAAAAGTTAATATAAGTGTCCGAATATTTTTTTAAGCCACTGTAATTGTGTAAGAGGATACAAATCTTTCTGTATTTTGGCCAACGGGAGAAGAGTCGCGAGTTCGTGAAAGTGGAACTCAATTCCACTAATACATCGTGATCTTTGATCGAGCGAGAGGATCACGAGTGCAAAAAGGATTTCGGGGATTAAGTCTGTTTTCTGATCAACGACAGGTTGTAGAACAGAGTCTAATTCTCGTTTGGCTATATGCTTGGCCGCGTGTATGTTGTATGCGTGTGCGTAACTCGGGTGGCATTGGCCCGTCCGTAAGGTTAGGTTGGTTGGAGGTGCGCGCGGGGCACAGGGGCTTGACAACCACTGCTTTGGAATTCGAGTTCTTTATTTTTATGAGAGCCAGCGTCGGAAACCAGCCTCTTTCAAACCCTTCTCACCTGTTACATACCACCGGCATTTATGCTACCATTTAACCAGAAGTTAAGAGTCCTCCCGTGCATAAAACACGTTCAACTATCTTGCCAATGGGTCGAACGCGTGCTTTTTGTCCCTGTGATTTCAGCTTCGATGAAAAATCCCTTCTCTCTTGACCGTCAATCCTTCGAACCACTCCTCTGGTAAATTCATTTCTTCGTAACAAACAGTGAATCCTCGTGAGAAATCTTTCGTACAGTTCCATTCTTTTACTTTGATAACAGAATTCTGTTTGTTGGAATGAAATGTCAGTTTGTATTCGATTAAATGAATTATCAATTGAATTTATTTATTTATTTGGCTGAAGTATAAATTTGTATTATACACGTGAAAAAAGGTTGTGGAAAGAATCAGTGAACTTCTAATATAAATGAAGTTTTATTATATTTACTGTTTATTGTTATTGGGTCGTAATATAAATTCGTTCTATTTTTGTATTTGTCACAACATACGTAATACACAGTTGGTGACAAAAATAAGTGGACGTATAGTCGAGGTATCAATGAAGTTTAATCGAACTAGCACTAGTGTTATATATTTAAGTTTTATTTATATTCTTATAATATACAGATTATTTAGTTATTATTTATAATTATTATTTTGAATTGAATGATCTTATAATATATAGATTATTTAATTATTATTTATAATTGAAGTTAATATTTACATTTTTGTGTAAACAGACCGTATTTGACGAAACGTCATTGATACCTACACTGCCGGCTATAAATATGACACCTACGTGTTACATTCATTGAAGGACTGTAAACAAGTTTTATTTTATTTAGTATTTTACATTATTAAACACGTATAATACGAATGAAATAACAAATTTATGATAAAATATAAACAGAAGATAGAAAGAGTAAAAAAAATATGTACTAAATATCAACTAGTATCCTAATATTTATCAGCACTGTATTTCCAATTTTCATTACATGTCCGCTTGTTTTTGTCTCCGATAAAATGTATAGGTATGTATGTACGAAAACAGGACAGATTTATGTTATAATTCAATAGATTAATACTAATTTAAGTAACAAAGATATCGAAAGTGAAATTTGTCTCTTAGTGCACCCATATAAATATAATATCTATTAAGAACGTTTGAGGAAACATGTAAGCTTTCTGTGGAACATAAAATTCTCTGTATTAATTTCAAGCGTTAAATTATCATATAAGCGAACGGTACAGCGTAATACATGAATGGATCTACCTACATTTGACGCGTATGTTAGCCAACAAATAATTTCTATTAGTATTGGACGTGTCAGCGCGGTTTTCTGATCGTCACTCAGGACGGTCAGCCGCTCGCACGTGGGTGGAAAGCGGTGCGCGCAATGAACGACGGTTTTCGACACCGTATATGGTCAATTTCATGTTGTCATTATGGCACCTCTGTCGACTTCGTTTCTCACGATGCAAATGGATTCTGCGTTTCTGCTTCTTTTAATATCCTTTTTCGTAATTTTTTCAATATTCAATCGCGCGAATTTTAAAAATAATTGAAGATTACGAAAAAAGAACATGATAAGAAGACTACGAATATTTATGCAAATTCATATTTTTATAAATAGAGCTAATAAAAGAAGAACTTATATAGAGATTTGTTTCATCCTCTAAATATTATAATGAGTATTTTACGTATTTTGTATAATTGTACATAAACTACGGATTTTTGTGCATTTATTAGAAATCTTGATACATTTACATTTTCCATAAATGCATAAAAATCTCTAGTAGGCCATTTCATTTCTACTTGTATCCTATTAAAATTCTTCTGCTTAATTATAAAGTGATACAGAGTGACATAAAATCAACAGAAATGTTTTACTCGTGTGATCTTCAATTTGGAATTTCTTCCATTAAATCTTCATAAGTAGAAGCAGCAATAATGCTTTTCGCGTATCCATTGTATAGATAGCAGTCAGTTAAAAACAGTATTTTCCTAAAAGACTACTTATAGAGAAAGCTATAATTATATTTCTAAGAAATGTGGGGTATCTTCTTTCATTGATGAGTACGATTTTACAAATAAGATACGGATACTTACCTGAGACTGACACGTTTTGTTATCTTACATATTAACATAGGAGACTCGCTCTAAGAAATCTGTTCCAAGAATTGGTAAAGATAGCGGCGGCCAGTTAGTGCAGCGAAATTGTATAGTGCGAATATTTTACATTGAAGAAATGAAACTTAAATAGAGATTTATTTCGCTATCTAAAACAAGCATTGTACTTTAAAATGTGCATATTGTACAATTTAAATTCTCTAAGTGTATAAATATCCATAGAGCAATAATGACACAACTATTAAATAGTGACAGCTTACAATCACAATCGCAAAAAAATATAATCACAAAAAATTACCATCAAAATGTTTATAAATATTTTATATTTTATACTAAAATTGTGTAACTGCTATTTATTATAAATAAATATTGATACTAATTAAGAAGCAACCTAAGCCAGAATTACAAAGAAAGAAGAGGTGTTAGGATCTGTACAAAATAAAATGCAATAATATTTTTTCTTAGATCAAGAATAACAAAATTATATAAATCCAAATCCATTTTGTAGTTAATAATGCAGAAATTAATAAATTATATGTACAGTCATATTAAATAAACAGAAAGTGGCTATATAACTGGGAAGCATTAATATTAACTAGGGTTAGGTTATCCTCTGTTGTCATAAAAATCAAGATTTCATGCGCAATCTCATTTTCGCCACTGTTCTCTGAGAATCCTCTTGATTGCCGAGAGCTTTAGCGCGGCAGAAGCTTTTAAAATGAACCGCATTTGGAAACGAATATAAATCGTGTTATACTGTATCCCTTTGGGACTGGAATGCGCGACCCATTTGGTGGAGCGGGGATCGTTCGTGCCGAAATGACGAGCCATGATCAAAACTAGAATGAATGCGTTCTATTTCCACGTGAACTCGCCATGTTCTATACTTAAACGTGGTGGTTGGCCGGCATTAATTTTAGTGGGCCCTCTCTTTCTCTTTCGAGACCGGCGCCTCGCATTTTTAACCGACAAAACCAAGACTAAAAAACGAATAATAAGAATGAGAGCGACATATGTGACTAACTTGTAATTTTTGTTTTCTTTGATTGCAGAATGAGTCAAGATGCGACCTGTGCTTTTTCTATATGCCGTTATCACGGTCCTACTTCATGTCCTAACCAGCTTTGCACATGGTCAGTTTTGTCTTATATATTTTTTATTTATGATATTCATTACATTTTAATATACAGTGGTTAAAGAAAGTATTTACACATGATTAATTACATTCAAGTATATTACAATTTGTATCATTTTTAATAGTATTTTCGTGCGACTAGAAAAATTGAATACTATGAGAATTAAATTATTCGTATAAATTACAGGACAGAAGCAAGAACTAGGCATGATCTTCACTAAACATCCGCAACCTTTGGCCGCGCCAATAGGAGATGATGTGAATTTTGAATGCAATTTGAATCTCGGAGCAGAACGTTTCTCCTGGCGCCATAGACCATTAGGTTCGGATAGGTGGTTGCAGGTTTTTCACATGTCTAGTAACGGTGGGAAAACGTCCAGGCACGTAGTGAACTTTGACAATGAATCCAAAGCCGGTGATTACCGTTGTATAGCATTTTATGGTAAATATTTTTGTATTTCATTTTCTTTAACATCTTTCACAATGTTTAAATTACAATTTGGTAATTTGATTTTACGTTGTTAGGTTCGAGTGGTTTAGCTTCTGACCCGGCAAGATTGACGCTTGCTACGCTAGAGAAGTTTACCGATAAGAGCGAAGTCGTTATAAACGTTCCAGCGGGGAATACCGTGCCTATCACTTGTCCTGTGCCTTACTCAGCCCCAGAGGCGATAGTTGAGTTCTACAAAGATAATAATCCTGTAAAAAATGTTAACGTAGTTGGTAGCAAGACCATGGTCATTGAAAATGCTAAAGTATCGGACAGTGGATCTTATCACTGCACTGCTGAAAATTACATAACTACTCAGTTATATCGTAGTAACCATAAGACGATTCTAAACGTAAACACAAATACCAGTTTTCGAGCACCATACTTTGTTAAACAACCACAAACGGAGTACAAGGTTTTGAGGGGTAAAAACGTAACTTTGGAATGCTTTGCCGCTGGTTACCCAATCCCTTCTGTCACGTGGACTAGATTAGGTAGTTCGTTACCACTGAACTCCATTAAAACTGCGATGGGTCTAACGATAATTAACGTTCAATCAGCGGATAGGGGAGAATATGATTGTATATGGAGTAGCCATGGTGTAAACATCAAGTCTGTGATCATACTAAAAGTTATGGAAGCTCCAAAGGTGATTAAGCCACCGAAGGCAGCAACGTTCTCCGAAGGTGGAGAATTGGATCTCTCTTGCACGGTAACAGGCGAACCACAACCGAAATTTGAGTGGCTAATTAATGGGGAATCTTTGACGCCTGGTGGTAATGTGGAAATCGAAGGTTCGAGTCTTTCTATCTCCGAGGTTGAAAAAAAGCACGCTGGAATTGTCCAGTGTGTCGCGAGTAACGAATATGGGTCTCATTCTGGTTGCAATTTGCTAAGAGTGAACCCTAAACAACATATTGGGACGACTGAAGCCAAACAGGATTATGGAATCTCTAATTCAAGACACAAACATACAAGGGGAGGAGGAAGAAGAAGGAGTAAGGAAGGGAAACGTAAAGGCACTGGTAATTTGTTGCACCGTACATATTGCTTAAATACTTCATGTTGATTTTATCGGGTTTTTTATATTTGTAGCTGTGCTAGTACCACCGAATCTACCGAATGTCACCAGACTCTCAGACGTGTCCGTGATGGTTAGGTGGTCTGTACCTGAGAACACAGGACTGCCGATTCAATTCTTTAAAGTTCAATATCGCGAACTTGGACAGAAGATGAATGGTAGACAAGCAAAATGGATGACCGCGAACTCGGAGATACCGAATCACGTGCGGTCGTTCGAAGTAACCGATTTACAGCCTAATCATACTTATCGGTTTCGAATTGCTGCAGTTTACTCCAACAATGATAATAAACTTAGTCCAAACTCCGTACGTTTTCATCTGAATAAAGATGGCGGAATCGAAAGCAATAGGATGCCAATACCTTTGTTAACGAACACCGAGGCTTTGAGTCCACACGAAGTATTACTCATTTGGCAGAATTCGGATAATTCGGCAAACATCGATGGTTTCTATGTGTATCACCGAGCTTCTACCACAGTTAGCGATTATATAAAAACTACGGTTGAAGGAAAAGACTCTTTCAACATAACTATTTCCCATTTGCAACCGGATACAACGTATGAGTTTAAAGTTCAGAGTTTTTCCGTAGACGCAGCTTCAGAATTTTCTAAGATCCTTCGACAAAAGACGAAAAGAGCTGTAAATACGAACGAACATGCTAATTATGATAATAAAAATGATCATGGCAGCAATTTAACATTAGATAGTCGAGTAAGGCCTGCAGATGATAAAAATGTAAATATGTATGCCATAATTGGCGGAGTTCTCGGAGGATCGACTCTGTTGGGCAGCTTAACTGCAGCCGCAGTAATATATAAGAGGACGAAGCACAAACAAAGCCGGGAATCATCGCAAAGCGAAGGTAAATTTAATTTGTGATATCATCGTATTTTGAAAAAAGACAGTGTACGCCTTATAATAGATTATACATTAATTTTTTATTTTAGGAAAACCGATAACAAACGGAAGAGTAATGAATGGCGGAGTAACTGATTCGAAAATAAACATAACATCAAATCCACTTGCTGGTCTCGATACATCTGAAGATATAATACAGCCTAAGGTCGGTATTTGTAAGTAACAATATCAATACTTTCGTCTTGTCAAAGGAAAAGAATGACTGAAGGCTATTTCGATTTGAGAAATGGACAAAAATGTCATATCAATATTTTCTATTTCTGAATTAAATATCAATTGTCTACGGTCATTCAATTTCCTAATTCTACTAAACGAACAGAAATATTATCTTAACTGCGTACATAGTTATCTCTATACGCCTTGTCGATATTTTTATCGCAACTATTCGTACTGTCGTGTGTGTGTTCTGTCGGCTTGTAACTCTGAGGAGCTCGATCCTAAAGTAGCCAAAAAATGAAAAAAAGGGTTCTATATCATTTTTTTAATTTAAATTATATCGTTGATATTTTTACAAGATAATTCCAATATAGGAAGTAAACAAATCACACCCTAATGGTACGCAATAAAATCTAATCATATAGTGTCTATATACATAAATGCTTCACTGCCACTAGAGGAGACTTCATATTTAACTTTCCATTAATGCTTTTATTTTTCTGCACACTCGATAGATTGACACATAAGACCCTGGGCGCTAAATCACTATGTCCATCCATATCCTCAATGTCATTGCACGAACATAGCACATTGATTCGATCATTATTATCATCAAGCTTGATTAAGTCCCATTTCGATGGCCTATACTCGATAATCGAGTCGAATCACGGGCTCCACTGGGTTACAGCTGTACACCACTTTTTCTTTTTTTAATTTTTCTTTTTTTTTTTTTTACAAGCGACTACCATTTATTTTCCTCCCTCCGCACTCTCGCGCGCGACTGTATCTATATTTACATTCAACTAACGTATTTCTGCTTTCAGACTATTCGATATTAAGAAGACTAGTCTTTTCTAGCTTTAGCAATTGGTCGCGTGCTGTTCTTTAAAATTCTACTTGCACACTCTCTGCATTCTCTCTGGAAGCCGCTTTTCTTTCGTATTTTCCGAACACCACACACATACGTTATATATTACCTACATGCCTGTGCCTCTCTGTGAGTGAGATCTGAAAGAAGCGAAACGAACACGCATGTTTCTAAACAGACCGGGCAACAGTCGCCGATGGAAATGGCATCGTTTCTTAACGGACAAAACAACAGCAACAACAACCATAACAACAGCGACACAGCTGGGACTGACCAGTGAAACACATCAATAGACTGAGAGTCCCTTCTGCCCCAGGAATCACTGCCTATCGAACAGTCTCTCTGCGACCAACCATTTTCCTCTATGCTTTAAAAAGACTTTTATAGTGCTCAGACCGTATTTCCAGATGTCAATTTTATCAAACTTTTATCAACTACGTTGCGACGGGAATATGCGAAGAAAACTATATACGAATGTTGTCGCTTCCAATGATGCTTCTTTTAATAGTGAGAAACTTTAGAAACTTTAGTCATTCGTTAGGTTTACAATGAGTGAACCGTTTTAAGACATTTACAGGGTGTCATAATAGGTATGCTCAAGTGTTTCAATCAAGATTGTTAGATATGTATTCATTTAACGATCGTATCCTACGTAGTCAGTTTTAGGTTTTCTTCTTTTCTCTTTGACGGTAAACTGCGACTTTTTTCAAGCTCAAAATAGAATTAGAAATTCACGATTGATCATGAAGTGGGTAAAATATGCAAAGTACCTGTCCGCTGTCTTCTTCGACCTCTTCGTTCTTTTATCTCTTTGTTGCTCTCTTATATTATATCTTTGTCTCTTTTTGTATCCACTTGATGGTCGATAATTAGCGAGTTTCATTTGTAATTAGACACGCTAGAACGAAAAATTTATGAGCTCGTAATTTAAACTATACTCGTTTTTGGAACATTTAGCTTTTACCGTATACTCGCCTAATTTTATACTAATTTTAATCCAGGCAGCTTTTACGAGTTATGTTTGTTTCCTCATTTAAATTAATTAGCGTCCATTATTTTATGTTGTAAATACGCGAGATATTAGTGATTATGTCGAATTTAGAGGCGAATGATTTTGTGCCTGATGAAAAAGACAGCTGTGCTATGTATTTTATATAATACTACATGTTTTAGGAAATATCATCGGTGATGCTGGAATTTTCTTTGAAAATTCTTGAATCGCGATAGAATGGAACTTTGTTCAAATTTTTTCTCTTTTTTTAATGATCATTGTATCGTTATCTTATATATTATGATTATTCATACATTATCGTCGTTGATACTGGTAAAATAATGACTTTAACGGAATAATTTTCACGTTAGAGAGCGAACAAACCTCATACGAATTGCTACTAGAATAATAGAAATAATTCAGTCACACATCGCTAACAGTATTTGTTACGTAATATCAAGAACTTTTAATAACAGTATTTTCCTAGCTTCGAGTTAGATGCAATTTCTTTTAGTGACCGATATTAGATTCCAGACGGTAATCAAGCTTTACAATAAATCATGCGTTAAAAAGAATCTGAGAATTATATTTAAACATGCTAGAATTTTTAGTCAAAATTTCGGTATCAAAAAAAGGAAACAAAAATGTGTAAATAAGTATTTATACAATTTTTTCGATTTTACGTCGTTCTATATATAACATATCTTTTAATGTAGTATTAATTATTTAAATTGTCTATTTTAAAAGAAAACAAAGTCAGAAGATCAGTTTGCAAGCGAGATAAGAACAAATTTTTGTACATATATACTAAAATGGGACAAATTTTATGAAGGAGCATATTGTGCCTTAAATCTTGCCTATACAAACTAGTGTTAAGACTAATTATTTATGTATCTATGTATGCATATCGACATTTTGTGTACTTAATTTTTTTTTAATAAATATGCTGAAAAAAAGATTCGACTTCATGTTGAATGTTATGCGTTAAAGAACTTTAAATTTGAATTTTAGTGATATTTCTAGTAAATTATTCCTTACGTATAACTCAAATATGGAATTCAATCCGACATAACCTCTAACTGATACACATGCATGATAACACATACGAGTAATATTTATAAAATTAAATGTTTTTTATTTTTATTGAAAAATTGAACGAACCTATATAATGGATTCTGATGTTAGTATGACTGTAGAAAGTGCTATAGAAATGTTCACATCTATAATGTGTTCTTTAAACGAAATTGGTAAACAAACATTTTTATCATTCATTGCTGATAATTGGAAACCACAAAATGTAAAGATTGAATCTCTTTCAAAGAATGCATATGGCATGACAAATGATTGTTACAACAAACGTAGTTCACAGGAAGAAAAGTTAAACACTATAAAAGATATTGTTCTCAATATCAGAAATAAAGTACCAACAAATGGAATATTTCCATCAGAAAACATTGTACCACCAACGATTGGACAGGTTTGCTATTTTCTAAATAAGTAAAACTATATATTGATTTTTAATCTATATGTTACAAAGGAAAAATATCATAAGTTTTATAACTCTGCAGAACTCAGACTGTGATCCTCGTTCAACAAAACATGTTGACGCATTTCTTTATGATGAGAAGGAAGTAGATGAACTTATAGAAAATGGGGAGCTTAATACTTTGTATTGTGCTGACTGTGGGTCCAGCAATATAAAACAATACAGTAGGAAAAACTCAACATTTTTCTTGGATTATGTGATTTCCTTAAATCATATTTTATGAAAACAAAATGTATTTGTTTTTAGATATCATTTCACACTCTTTATCTGTGGCTGGCATATTGTATATATTTCACAGTGTTTTACCAAGTTTAAGTGAAAAAGTTGTACTTGACATAGGATCCCGATTGGGTGCTGTTTTATATGGAGTAATGATTTTTCTTCTTTTCTAAATAACAGATCAATAATTAAAAGATGTATGTTATTATTTAAAAATCTATCCTTCAGGCACATACATTCACATCTGCCAAGAAGATTATTGGTGTTGAAATGAACAAAGAACTTTGCTCACTCCAAAATGACATAGTAAATAAGTACAAAATGAATGATCGTATTGAGATTGTGAACAAGAGGATTGAGGAATGTCCTGAAATCATTCAGAAGAGTAATATCATCATTATACACAACCCATTTGAATTTTATGTTTCACATTCAGTACATAGAGACATTTGGATTTTTTTAAAAGCCACTATCCAAAGTGGAACAATTCTAGTTACCAAACCATCCATTGAAACTACTTTTAAAAATCTAAATATTAGAGAAGTAAATAAATGGGTAAAGCCTTATGAACGAAAGAAGACTATATCAGAACCTCACATATTTGCATCATTATTTTTGGACCCTACTGAATATGCAGATATTAAATTCTATGAAGTCATCTAAATTTAAGAAAACTATTAAAATCGAAAAATAATGACTGAAAATTAATATAAAGCATGATACATAATCTGATTTCGCAATTTATTAAAAAGGAACTTGTTTAATTTCTTGATTTGTTTTGCATAAAGAGTTAATAAAAGTTGAATTTGTTAATCGTAAATTTCATAATCTTTTCGTTTTTTGCGAGATAAGAGAAAGGAAAATAAATCGTTTAGGAATCGTACGAAAGCTAACGATTTACGATATAGATGCAATCGCAACAATAACTCTTGCGTCAATTGTAGGTGGAAAGCTTCCCTTCTAGGAGGCTGATTTCAATGCAATAGATCCCCTCCTTTTACACAGGAACTCAAGTATAGGTGGTCACCGCGGTATGGTCAAGTTCAAATCTCGAGTTCAGTCGGCCATCAGCTACGATTGACGTACAATCATTGCATACATGGCTTTTCTCAATTACTACAATCAGAAATTATTATCCGTGGATAGCGAGCAACAATGAACATAAAGAATGTTTGGTCAAATTTCTCAGATTTTAGTTTAAAAGTTAGGTTGTTTCGTGACGTAAACGTGTCCAAAATTAAATACATTAAATTTCCTTTTTTGTTTTTTTCCAAAAAAAACTCTTTGTTGCATTTACAAATTTTTTAAAATAATTGTTTATAAAATTATTTTATATTACCAATCTGGAATAAAATGCAGAACACGACATCAATATGGACAGGTAAGAATTGTACAGTGAAATAAAAAATTTATAATGATAAATATCTCGCTCTATCTCAATTCTACGCATGTTTGTAACAATATGCATTTTGCATGAATGTTTTCTAATAATTCTTATTGTTACTCCATTGTCAGAGTAAAACATTTTCGATTCAATTGTAAATTCCTCAAATTGTTTTCTAAACATTATTCATCTGGAAATTAATGCGGGCACATGATATATGTTATTACCTATTTAGGACGTACGAGTCATTAGCCTTGGACCGACACTGACCTGATTTCGTCACAAATATGAGCCCGGCTAGTAGGCTTGGCTATAACCTTCCATCGGTCGTGTCATCTTCGACTTCCTAAATAGAAATTATGCAATTTCTTCCTACATAATCGATTCTCCTTTGTTCCAATAAAATATGAAAATCAAACCAAAAATTATTAAAACGACATCCCCCTTCTTTCAGTAATGACATGCATCGAAAACGATGTTTACAAATATATTCTCTATCTCTCTATTTATTAAACACCATCCGTCCTAATATAATGTCAAATCGATGAACATGAATTAAGAAAAACAAACTGGGAAAATATTATTCCATACTTTTAAACGATATTTTTCCAGACCTTGTAATTATGTTTACGTATTTTACGTCTCGTTTCCTCTGATGGAGAAAAAAAAAAAATAATACCGAGGATCCTGTGTCGTAATCTTATCTTCCCCTGGACATACTGCCGCCTGTGTGCAATTAGCGGGCACTCCCGACCGATAGAAAACAACGCGTGGGCGATATTAAAAAAACAAGACAGAGACAATAGAAAAGAGAAAAAATGTACATTATATTACGCTTGTTGCGGTGTGCACTATTATTTCGCACAATGAACAAGAGAGTCGAACGAAACGGTCGCAGCACAGATAGGCTCAAGTGGCCAAGGGGCACTTGAACTGACGAGATAATGGACCGTTTGTCGAGAAAGAGAAAGAATCAAACGATACCGAGCGGTACGCGCGACGGTTGCTGCAACCGCGATCATTCAATCGCACTTTCTTGTTTCTTTGCTTCCAATGACGCACTTATGACGTCAATCGGAGAAGCAAGAAGCAACCCTGGCATACCTTCCACGCATCTTTCCCTCCGCATTTCTTCGACCCGGATATACGATCCTTGACTTATCTTTTTCAGCGATTCTTCGTTTTGCAAAAAATCACTTTCACATAGAAACAAATATATCATTGATGTTTTGGCCCCTTTTTTGGAAAATTTCGAATTTATTTTAATATTTGAACATTCATCATAAAAAACTTGTATGTATATATTGTATCTGTTATAGATTACAAAATTATTTATTATGTATTATATTAATAAACGATATTCAGTAAGATTGTCTTTAATACTTGTTACATAGTTCGAGAATTTTTTAATTAAATGTTTGCTCGCAATAAATACATTTTCAGATTAATTTCAAATTTCAAGATGTTCTATTTAATACATATAATATATACATAACAGTTTTCCATGGCAAATATTCAAATAGTAATATACATGTATTTATAATATCGTCACTCTTTTGTGGCTCTGTATGGCTCATAATATGTATATGTACATAGTATATCGAAATAGAATCACAGTTACCGTCCCATATGGGGAATAGCACTATGTGTAACTATAATTCCAAGATTAGATAAGAGCTTGTAGTGACAGTGTTAGTATAACAAAAATTTATGTCGTTTGTAATATACTGTCATAAAGGTGGTTTATAGTGATATTTCTTCATGATATTTCTTCCTACACCGACGTGTAGGATGAAATGATACCCGTTGAATAAATAATTCAAATGCCATCTTTCATATTTGAAAATCTAATAAATTCTTAGAAACAATTGTTACTTATGAGATTGTTTTTCCGTTAATCCATTAAGGATCAGTTTCATAACAAATTTAAGTGGAAGACACAGAATCAGGAATAGAGATATGAATTGAAATAGGAATAGAAATAGAAATATTTCATATCTAGAACGTTGAAAAATAAAAGACGATGAGGTAAATTGATTACAAAAAAAAATAGTTACGAATAAAATATTACCGCAATATTGGGTTTTAATGTATTACTATCTTTAGCGATTGAATTATCATACTTTACAAACATTCACCATTTAAATTGTGGATGTTTATACGTTTTTAGGAAATTTAAAATTCCAAAGATTTATAGAACTCATATAATATGCAAAAATATATTCAATGTAGAGCACTTATTGTGATTTGTGATATTGTGTATCTACTTAAATTCCAATCCTTTGATTAAGCTCATAAAAATATGAAATTGCATGAATATATGCAGTCTAGGTCATCATAAGAATTCAGAGATCGTTCCATGAATTTCCCTGCATTCCAATTTCGAATCATATGTTCTCTCATTCATGTTCTAGTCAGGCGATCTCGTCGAACGATGTCGTCATCGCAGGCCGATTGCGAAGCAGCATCGGGAGCAATTTGATAAACCATCCACCAAAGAAAAGGGTGAATTTTCCGAAGACCATGAACTTAACCTACATATCGGACATTGACGAAGATCAAATCCTCTCAATTCATAATGATCTACTTAAAAATGGAAAAAAAAGTGAAAGGAAGAATGAAAAGAAAGACAATTCGGAAGATCATAACAGGAGTTCTTTTAAATCGAATTGCAGCCGATTATTCAAACCGGGTCAGTTGATCAAGCTACGTTTCCCATCTATCTCTCACGTGGTTCACGGAAACGAACATGGCGACCTCTACTATCGTCGGCGCCGTGGCCGCGATTGGTTTAGAATCAGTGCGCGATGCGTCTCCTGTATTTCAAATCGAACATCAAACAACCGAGTGCCTTTGAGACAATGCACGTATCCTCGGCGAAGTAGTCGATGTGAGGTTCAATCTTCCTTAACTCCTGAAGCGACACAATTAAAACAGCTGCTACGAGGACGAGGCTACACCGAAGAGAAGAACAAGGTATATTCCTATATAGCAAAGCCACGTTTCACCAAATACATACAACATATACATACAGGGTGGCCCGTAATTCATGGTATAAATGGCGTCAGGTAGATTCTATGGTGCAAAATAAAATGAAAATCAAGGATAAGGAAATTGTGTTGACGGCTTTATTTTCGAGAAAATTGAAATCAAAAGTTTGTTTGGTATATGTGAAGTTGGTCAATTTCCGGCTAGACAGGAATAAACAAATGACAGAAGGTTATTCTGCATACGCAAATAAAAATGAAAATATAGAGTAAAATTTTGTCATTTAATGCTTCTTTTTGGAGAAAGCAGAATTGGAAAGTGTTAGTCAAGAATTAAGACAGTATTTGTGTTAAGGAAAATTTTCAAATTTGATTTTCAATTTTAATTTTATTATTTTTGATTTTAAGCTATAGAATCCCACTGACCCAATTTATACCATGAATTACGGACCGTCCTGTATATTATACAGGGTGTACCAGTATTCATGGCACAATCGGCAAGGAGATGAATAAGTAACTCGAACATATAGAATACAATTTGTTCATATGATAGTTCGTTTTGGAGTAAATTGAGTTTGAAAATTTGTCATTATACTTGAATTTGATTGATTTCGAGCTGGACAGAACTAAATAAGCGGCAGGAGGTTATTCTAGGTGTGAAAATTAATCGAAAATGTAGAATAAAATTTATCTACAGGTTGCTCAGTTTTCGAGAAAACAACATTTGAAAGTTTATCAAGAACGCAGTGTCTCGGGCTAATCCTTAACTAAACACGTTCAAACATTACCTTCTTGAAAATGAGATCTTAAACATAACAGCTTTATTCCACATTTTTCACTTATTTTCGCATGTACAATCATTTCTTGTCGATCCTGTTTCCTCACGTACATTCGGTAATTCGCCAAATTCGCATATACTAAACAACTTTTCAAATTTAATTTTATTAAAGACGAAGCGTGGTGTGAACAAATGTTATTCTATATTTTCAAAGTATTTTTCATTTATGATTCCTGAGACAACTTATATATCAATTGATTCGTTTAAAGAAGTAAATCATAGAAACCAAAATTATTTCGCCGTAATAATCTTCGTATTGTATATACTCGAGTTACTTTGTTAACTAATTTTTTACATTTTCAGATTGGTTTCAAATTTTACCAATATAATCATAGCAGTCGTTCGTAGTAATCATTGTAGAGCCAATGAAATATCAAAATGTCTTAAATTGCATACATAAAATTTTGTATGGTGAATGCTCGTTCATAAGCCACTATATATAATATGTTGTATTTCACGAAATGTGACTTTACAAATGTGGCTCTAAAATATTAGTCATAAATAGAACAGAAAGTTCATTTATTTTCTTCATATATTTATTTATTTAATGTATATATTATATATCTTTTTTATTTTAGAAAAGATTATTGTGTATCAAACATTTGTCCAATACTTCGATAAGAATATTCAATTTTATATTCTTGATAACTAAGACTATCTAATTTATATTCTTGATAACAACTTTCCGCAAAATAATTTTGTTTCCATAATTTACATGTGCATTAAAACGAATCAGTCGATATATAATATATTATATTTTATTAAACGTGGCTTTCCTAGGAATATTCCGATATATCAATTATGTACATACACATATATAATATATACGTATATGTATATATTTATTTACTTTGTTAGGGATGTTCGAAGAATAATTTCTTCAGCGGTGAGAAATCGGAAGTGGAGCGTCGATCTTCGAAGCAGAACGTGGATTTATCGTCCTCGAACGCGGTACAGACGTCGCGAAAACGACGCGTAGGCATCGTGGAGAATCAGTACGTCGCCGAGAGTGACGCCGGCTCGTCGGTATGCGACTTGGTTCAAAGCTTGGAACGAGTGCTCGGTGAGAAGAACAAGGGGGTCACGATGAAGTCAAAGAAGCAACAGAACGCCCTGGAGGGTATCGTCGACCCTATAGAAGAGAATGAAACCTATGACGAGTTCGACACGGTGAGAATGCCGGTTGTTAGATCCCTGAGCAAGAGTCCACAGAGCGACGAAGGTATTGAAACGGACACGGATCGAAGAAGAGGATCGATGGCCCGATGCTGGAGCCTCGATTCGGCCGCAGCCAGTGACGAGGACACATCTCTGACTACTCACCAACAGAAACGACACAAACTACGGGTTACTAGATGCTGCAGCTCCGATAGTGCAGTGCTCAGCGACGAGGACCAAATAAAAGGTGAGGGGGATGGAATCATGCCACCAGTTGCTCTCTCACGAAGACAATGGAGAGGGGAGAATCAGTTGAAAACACAATCCTGACCACGCGTGCTGTGTCAATGACATCATCGTTCCTTTCCTTCTTTTTTCTCGCATCGTTTTACGTGTTATTCGTTCTGTTCTGTTGACCCGTTGTGTTTCTCTCCTAATGGCGGTATAGTTAACATTTTTTGAAACTTCTGCCTTTTGAAAATTGGTGATAAATCTATGATGTTTCATAAGAATAATAGCCGTTTGATAGTTATGTTAATTTAACTTATCTCATTGAGGAGTAAAGCTGTGTTAACATTTGCAATATTGCATTTGTGATTTTTTGTTTTTAGTCAGTTTATGTTATTGAATTCTATTAATCCATTAAACATCAACATTGTGTTAACATTTGTAACAATTTATTTATAATTTCTTTTTAGCCAATTCACACGATTGAATCATATAGAATTCATGTTGTGATTGTGAAAAGGAATTCTAAGAATTTATTTGATATTTTTTTCATGACTGTCTTTTCTTCTATCTAGATTTTCTAGATTCCATTATATGAAATTTGAAGAAATATGAAAATTGAAGTATTTAATATGAAGTTTAGAATTCTGAGTATTTTAGAAATGAAATTTAGTTCATTTTTTAATAAATAATTTCTTGTAAGATAGGATGGGGAATTGTTTTTAAAAATTAAAATAATTATGAAACATTTTTTGCAGGATGGGATAGTACAAATATGGTGGAGGGAAGCGAGACTGAGCATAATGAGGGAAGACCTAGATATTGGAGAACACCCAGTGTAGTTGTTAGTGATTACTCTGATTATTCTTACTTAGATGAAAAACTAGAGAGAAATGATCTTGATCTTGAAAAGTATGAAGGGATTAGTGGCACTCCCAGCCAAGCAAGCAGCTGCTCTTGCTTGGATTGTGATGAAATACGTGAATCTTTAGATACTCAGTTCCTACAAGTCTGCCGTAGTAGACGACATTCAGATTCTTGCTGTTTGTGTCTTGACTCTATAAATGCTGTTGCTGTAAGGTATTTATTTCTTAAATTCTTCATTCTTCTTTAACATAATCGATACTTTACTAATGAATATTCTGTTTAGAAACCTCAATGAGACTGGAAATAGAAGAAATTCTTGCCTGGATTCCACTGACTCCTACTATTCCAAGCTCAACACACAGTTTACACAGTACATGCCACGGAACTCTTCAGAGTTGCAAGAAGATATAAAAGTTGGCTTATTGAACATTCCACCGGCACGAAAAATCTCAGACTGTTCCACTACATCTAGCCTTAGCGGAGACGAATCTGACGTCGCTGAATTACAACCAATCAAGTCCTCCAAGGTGAGTGCTAGTATCTAAAAATTATTTTTCATCTTAATGTTTTGATAAACACACAATATTGTACTACTTCAAGAAACAAAATGATGCCCGATTTTAAATTTGTTTCTACACCATAACTGATTTTTAAAGAAGGTTGTATGTTATATACCAATAGTTGGAGCTGTTTTGAGAAAAATATAAATTGCAGAAGAGAAAAAGTGAAAAATCAATAAATAGAATTTATGGAAACCCATTGTTCTATCTTCGTCATTTTGACATACTTCCATTCCAGGTGTATAAATATTTCAATGTTAGACCGAAGGCAAAAGACTATGTTTTGCGCGACACATCATCGCTACCAATACATTGTCGTTTCTGCGAACAAACACGTAATTTATCTTACGCAACGCCATGCTTCTTGTGCTCCAGTTTGCGAACAAACGGACTATTCATTCGTCGAGAGGAATGGAATTCGTCTCAGTATGTAGGAAACTTTAATGAACTGACAATGTGCCTGCACAGACATCAACTTTTTCCATTTGTTTATATCTCTTCAACAATATTTCATTCTCCTGTTTTTAATCTGCATTTGTCTCCTTTTTCTGTAGCCTTGAAGTTTGTTGAAAGGATTGATTGTTCTGCCGTAAGAGAAATAAAGAATTTAAAATATTTTTGGGAAATCGATATATTTTCGAAGATAAGTAAAGCGTGGGATCTTCGATGATTACAAATTGTTATTCCTGTCGACGAAGGACACAGGAATGTGGCAACCGGAGAAACGTTCTTTTACGCGTTCTTTTCTCTTGGAATCTGTTATGCATGCCTTTCCTTTGTACGTACAAATGTACATACTTATCTTTATCTACCTACTCATTCAACATACGGATCATCGTGTTTACAAACCGTATTGTGCACGTGTACGCTCGCTTTGTGCATTCTTTGCGTAGGTTTAATCGATGTTCGCTCTATGCCCAAACATAGTCGAATGGAATGTAACTCTTACAGTCATTATTTTCCTCATTCCCTGTTTATAAAATCGTAGGCATATAAAATTTTTACGATTTCTGGGGAAGTAAAATTATCTGCAAGGTATTCAATGTAATTAAATACTTTACTAAATTTATCTCGAAGAATTCATATTGGACAAAGTTACTGGGTCAATCCAAGAACATTCGTAGATGTTCTATCGTGATGTTTTTCATGATTCAACTGGTGTTTAAAAAAAACGATGTTTTAAAAACATCAACATTGATGTAAAAAGCCACGGTTCATAAACACCGCTGTAAATTTTATAGTTCTCCGCCGATATCTTTTTTCTCGAGCACGTGGAAGATTCATCGTTTAGACGAGAAACTGGATATGTTTATTACATAAATTTACACCCCCGATTTAAATCAAACTTTCTAAACAATCATACAGTTCTTCGAAGATATTTCTTCTAAACTCTCATGTTACACCTGCGATCCCCTCGGTAATTTTATTTTCCACTAAACGTACCTTCAATTTCCTTCACAAGATCTTCATCATCGATAATCACAAAGAAGACAACGCATCCTGAAGGTGTTCAAAGAACCGGCACGGAACTTTTACTTTTAAATATCGTTCTATTCTGTGCTGGCGTGCATTCAGCTGTAAAAGTGCAAGATATCTCTCCAGGCAGCCAGCATTCGACTGGCCGCGGTAACAGGGATCAGACAGTCAGTCAGCTCAGTTGGAATCAGTGATAGCGGTTAGTCAGTCGGTAGCGTCGGTTTCCAAGGGTTCTATCGGCCAGTGTCAGCCACGGTATACTTGCTATACTGATTATCATTGTCAGAGTGTGAGGCGCGCGATTTCATCCACGAGATTCGAAACAGAGTCGTCATCGTTAATGGCTCGTAAAAGTTGCTTTGCCTTCGTTCTATTTTCTGAAAAGTTTGTAATTACAGGAAGAAGCGTCCACCGAGTTTCTGAAGTCACAAAGTGACACAAGAGAAGCAGGAAAAATAGAATTCCAGTGAAAGTGAAGGAGCAGTTTATTGTTTCGATGAGTACATAGGAGAGGATGCGTTTCAAGAAGGAGCAGTTTAAATAAACCTAAGATATCGTTTGTGTATATGCGAGCCTGGTGAAATCAAGTAGGAGGCATTTTGGATATTTTTAACGCGCCACATGGTACAGTATACATCTACGATGATGGGAGACGAAGATCATTTTCTGTCTGCGCTATTCATCGTCTTTGAGAACTTTATTGGATTGTCGAGACTCTAGAGGTCTTTTCTGTAAGAATCTATTTTGTAGACACAAACCTCTTTAATTACAATCTCCAATTTCTGACAGCTACTAAAATCGTTCTTCGTTTATATAACAAGAACTTTTCTTTACAAGTTGTACGTTTCCGAGCGATTAGAAGCGGGAAACAACAAAGTTGTTCAATTACTCGTTGCGTTATCTTTTACTCCAGAGTAGGGCTATTGTTTTTAAGACAAGTGGTTCTCAGGAAAAAGAAACAACAAAGATAAAGTTTTTCATTCAGTTGTCACTCAACAAAGCTTAGTAATTTATATTGTTCGCGCTAGACACCACGATCTCTTGTCATCTGATAAGAATCTAGTTCCCAGAAGGTGTTTCGCGAGTCAAAAAAATTATCGAAAAATTGCCACGCGATAAAACCATGCAACGTGTTCAACGTCTTGCAATCGATGTCAAGCAATCAGTCAGTTTCTTATTTACGAGCTACGAAACCAGTTATGCGATCCAGCGTATTTCTTGTTTACAATGAAGATTTTGTGCGGCAATAGTTGTATTCGTATATTTTCACACGCGAGGAAACTTTTTCGACGTTGTGGAAACGCAAAGTGTGGAAAATATTCTGTAAATTCGCTGAGAGTCAATTCCGGAGATGAGATAAACATCAGCTTTAGGGAAATTCTTCCTAGGAATACCAATCACGATTATCACAAGGTATTTGTGAAAAGACTTTTATAATTTGTATAATTTATACCGTGTGAAATTAAGAAAAGTATCTTCGACCATATATAATTGAAAGATATACTAAAATTTGTTGAATGTTTTTGTAAAATATAGGAATTGTATATTTATCGAATACCGAGACTAATTCTAATGCGACACCTGTATCTGTCACACTTTCTACGTGGAAGGTGACCCAGAAAAACGAGTAGAAGAATTCAGTGATATTTAACTGTTGCGGAATAGGCGAGTATTGTCCAGTCATGTAAATCCACGAATTGATCCAGAAGGAGATAAGAACAGATAAAGGCTAATGTTTATTTTAAGTCTTGGTTCTTATTTCACTTGACTATGATATGGCCAAGCTGGCTGTAATTAATAATTCAATGTCTGAGAAATCTCTTGAACCATCTCAAGAAGATTTTTTTAAAGAAACAACTAACTACGACTTCAAAAATTTCTAAAATGAATCTAGTGAAGATAATTTTTATCTTTAAATTTCCACAAAAACTTATTTCCATTTCCAAGCTATTAGACAATAGTTTTTAAATTTCGCAATTTGAATTCCTTGCAGAATCCTCCGGAATCTCATTCGGATCCTATATCATTGATTAATGGAGCCAGTTGTCAAATCCCCCGAATAATCACCGATGAGAACGTTATCAGACCGTTGTTTTATCGACGTGGATATGAGAAATGTATTGAAGATAGGGAAGGCGGCCACGAGAGATCCGTTCGATAAAAAAAAAAAGAGAAAAAATCCGTGCGGGCGCAGAGACGGTGTCAAACGCGTTATGAATAAAACATCGGTAGCCGTGACTGAAAATAATATCTCGAGCGCTTGAAAATTCTGCGGCCGCCTGTCGCTTTCGAAACATTCACTGCTTCTCGCGAGCTGACCCGAAAAAGGCGATAGTTCGTCCTGTCTCCGGTCGCGAAACTGTAGCTTGACCTTTCCACGAGGGAAAGTAAATCATATACGCTCACAACTCACCTGTCTTGATCCTTTTTTCATTTCTCTTCTCTTCTTTTTTCCGAATTCATTCATCTGCTTTGATTGGTAACTTACTATTTGTTGAAGATCAATTTCATTTCTTTCCTCTTTTTTGTTAACAATCTGTACATTTTCTTTTTTTTTGATTAATAACTTACTATACCAATTATAGATTTTGTACATTTGAGATTTAATTTTTACAATTTGGTTTTAATAGCTAGAGACATTTAGGATCTCCTGGTTTGATTTTCATTTTCTTTTGTTCAAACAAAGTTTTTTTATTGCTGGAATTTCCCTTTATTCGTAGAATTCCTCTTGGAATTTCATATGAAATAGGGTTGTACCCCCAAATTTAGCTAAACAATTACTCTTCTTTTGACTTTTTATTCTTCATACAGAAATGCATTCTACAAGAAGAAAAGAGGAGTGGCATTATTAGTATAAACAGAAGACATTGTAAGAGTTATGAAATTCATGTAAGAATCATTATATCTCTATCTATCCAAACCCAAACCATGAACAATCTTTTCTCATTACATTTTCCTTCCCCAGAAATAGGAACGCGCGTGATCCTTGTTGACGACAACAAACTCCAAACATTGCTTCTTAGAAAATGATAACAGCGACAAAATCAAGTGATTTGTTGTCCTTATCATTATGAAGGTATCAACAAAGAAACTCATCATCATTTGAATAATAGAAGATTGGTAAAGATTTAAACCAGTGCGTTCAAGTGGAACACCATTTTGCATGTATCAAATGGCCATCGAGTTCCTTTAATGGTAACTCATGGTTTTCAATAGTTTTCTCTTTGATAGTTATCCGTTCGTCGACGTGAGTGGATATTTATTGAACAGCTGTTCTACACGGCTCCTTATCCATCTTTATGTTAGATTAGAAATCACCAGACAAACCTTAATCGTTTCTTCGATCGAATTATTATCAGTTGGTTTGATAGGAGAATCGCCAATTGCGACGTTCCCATATCAAGGCACGCGATAATACTTATCTTCTATTTCTATTTTTCTTTTTTTACTTTCGTATATGGCATTTAAATTTTTATTTGTAGGTTTAGCGATTATTCATCTTACTCAACGAACGAAGAGATGACAGTTTGTCTAATATTTTAAAGTATAATTCGCAACGAAGATTTATGGCCATCAAATGACGTTGTTTGGCAGAAACCAATATTATAAATGTTCAACATCGTGCAATCAGTTTCCAAGCACACAAAAAAGCATGATAAAACAATCAAGCGAATGATTAATATCATCGACAACATCGAGAAAGGCAAAGAGTTCGGATCAGAGAAATCACATCCTATATTCTTGATTTATTCCACGATAATATTACCGTAGCTGTTTCTGTGTTTTTATTGTAGTATGCAAAATGTCTTTTAATCGAGTAAAATTATCATTTGTAATTTAGCTTCCATATCTTCGGTTTTCTTCCTGTTAAAGATTAACGTTGAAGGGGAAGAAAATTTGATGGATCTCTATCCTCAGTTCATCTTACAAATTCTAGAATGTTGATCAATGCACCGAATTCCTTTGTATCCGTTCGTTTCTTGAAATCCACGTACATGGATTCAAGTATCATGTATGATCACACGTGCCGAGAATTCGAAAAAATCAAGTCGTTTCCATTCGAAACAAGATAGAAAGATATTTGCGGTGTCGAGGAGCTAGACAAACACATTATTACGTCAATCAGCGAATCGAATACTGGCTCATTACGCAAGAGGACGGTAACGAGAGGATGTAACCATATACCTTTCGTTTCCTGTCCAACCGATTCACCTAGTCGATTCATCTCAACATTGGCGACGAAAACAAGCGTAATTTTCTTCGAAACGAAGAGGAAGTTAAACACTATTTGTAACTCTTGCAAATTATCTTTTTCATGGCGTTTGTTTTCTCTACTACTGATGTTGCTTCTGGTCGCATTATTCTGTATTTTTTTCTTCACTGAAATTTTCTCTTTGATGTTCTTTTATCGAATCCTTCTATCCCTAGAATGTTCCTCTTGATTTAATTGTTAGAAATTCTATTTTATGTCTCTGTATCAATTTTTTAATTGATAGGGAGGGGAGACCTCTGTTAGGATTTCATGACCTGTACCTTAGCCTTGATTCGATCCCCACTAAAAAGAGCAGAATATTGTGAGCGGCCGTGAGTGATACTGCATCAATCGGAGCTTCAATTTAGAACCACGCTATATCATGGAGACTACTGTAACAGGAAGCGGTCAATTCGGGTCAGTAGAGGAAAACTGTGCAACCGGGGCTGCCTCGAGCTCACTGTTCCCAATCCTCCATGTCCTCGTGCTTTTCTTTTATTCTGCTAATTCATTATTAAGTAAAGTCGTCATTGATATCAATAGTAGTTATTGATATTCTTCTATCAATAAGTTGAAAACAATTCCCAGAGAATTCTCAGGGGAATAGAAATCTTACAGTAAAATTGCACTTAACGAAGTAAGGTTTTCAGCGAAGTAAGGAACTTCACTTATTTCGTAAGAAGAATTGTTTCTGTAATAATTATCAATAATGGAAACACATGTGTTCGGATGAAGACACGAGGCATTGAAATTAAAGCCAGTTTTGCCGAAGACAAATGAAGACTTCTGAGAAGAAATATGATAAGTCATATCTTCTGTTCTTTATAGAAAAACAATTTTTCAATTCAATATACTGTGATGAATATTTTATAATACAGATTGTCAGAACACTAGTCGTTCCATAATATTAACTTTATAGAAAACTTGTTGGATTTGCTACTTATTTTTAAAAAGTAATATATCTTTGCACATAGTAAAGTAAATCAATTTCCTTTTCAACAATAAGTTCTATTAAAACATAAAGTGATATAAAAATCAGAAAACCGACAAATCTATATTTATCTTGCTTTTGCTTGTATCCTCTTCATATACATTTGTCGCTTGGTTAGCTAATAATTTACTGAAGTTATGCGTAACAAATTTGCTCAAACGTAAGAGGATTAAATTCAGTCTTCTCTGGAGGTTTTTTTTTCTTTGAAGTTTTTGAAGTTTCTTTTTTCTCGGATACTTCTTTTAATTATGTCTAATTGAGTCATGTTATATAAAAGACGTATCGAGTTACGGCGACATTTTGTAATTCAATAGTTGTTCAGAGTTGTTTGGTTGTCCAGAGTTTAGTAGAGTCTCGATTGCGATGAAGAACGGTCTCGTAGAAACTGATCTTCGTAGTGACTCTCACGCGGTACTAATCAAAGCCTTGGTCGCGTCAAGGTCGACGATGAGACGTATCATTAGAGAGAAGAAATACTATAGCAGGTCGGTGACAAAAGTTCGCAGGTGGTCATGAATGGCAGAATGGTGAAAGGAATCGGACTAGTCATTGTTCACCTGAGATGTGAACTGGTTCGTGGTGTGGATTAATGAAACGTTTAACTGTGACTAAGACTGCTGTCTTACAGGATAAATGGTGCG
This sequence comes from Bombus terrestris, assembly GCF_910591885.1. Lineage (NCBI taxonomy): Eukaryota > Metazoa > Arthropoda > Insecta > Hymenoptera > Apidae > Bombus > Bombus terrestris. The sequence continues at coordinate 7,311,537 of NC_063279.1, read as the reverse complement.
GTACTGTGATTAGAGCAATAGCTCTACCAAGCGTCTGTTACCAGTGTCCTGAAGTATATTTATATATTCTTATCCTTTCTTTTCAATTATCAAGAAGCAGAGAATTATAGATGTAAGGAGACCCTGAAGTTGGAAGGAGATTGGATTTTTAATTCTTTGGAGAAGGATCAGAAAGATCTATAGTATGGAAGATGCAGAGAATGAGAAGAATTGAAGATCTGAGGAATTTGTAATCTAAGAGAGCCAAGGAATTCCAAGTACAAAAGGACCTAAAGTCTGGAAGATTTATTCATTTGTTTCAAAGGAATCAGGAAGCTATGGGATGTAAAATTCAAAGATATCTAGGATCCAAATAATCTTGGATTTAAGAGAATGTAGAATCCAAATGAGAATTTGGAATTAGGGAAGATCCAAATTCCAAACGATATAGGACTAAGAAAGACGCAGGATACAAATAATTTAGAATTAAAGAGAATCCAGTGTACTTCGAATCTACTGAATGTTTGCTCTACAAAGATTTAATATCTAAGAAACTTTTAGTTCTATAGAATTCAGAGTTCAACTTAGAAACTTGAAACTAACAGATATAATCTCTCTCTTCGTGCATGTGTGCGACAAGAAAGTAAGAGAAATCTGAATTGTAAAGATATTTGTAGGCCTGCAGGTTAGTCTGAGCGAAATGAACTTATGAGCAACATAAACCACCGCGAGGCATTAATATGGATCAAGAAAAGAAGAACGAAGCTGAGAATTTGAAAGAAGAGGCTTCGATGACGCCGGTATCGCCTACGTTATTTACACCTCCGACTTTGAACTTGATGGAACAGATTCTTCTAGCGAAAATCGAGAAGCAAAATTTTCACGAAGATGATCGTGAGACTGATGCCCGACTAGAAGGGAAGAAGAAGAATTTCCTTTTAAGAAGGACAGATTCTATGGACAGTCAAAATAGTGCCAGCACCTATAATTCATTTCTATCTAGTGATTCGGCCTCCAGTGGGAATCTTTATTGCAAATGCGACGACTGCTTGTTGGGAATCGTCGATGATTATCAAAGGAGTCCTTTAGTGGTTGATAGGAAAAAGGTATGTCTTTTAAGAATTGGTTTTTTGAGATCCTTAAGGAGAAAATTATAATTAGAAGTTGGTTTATAAGGAGCAAGAATACTGTATAACATTTTGTAGCAACATGCAGCTTTCAGAAATTTATGGAAATTCTTTTAACATAAAGATTTATGTTAAATACTATAGTCATATGTATACTGGTGAGAAGACTAAGATTGAAGGAAATTTATGTTAACTGATGTTATAAACAAATTTATATTAAGTAATATGTTGTATGTTTATTGTTATTGCTGTGATACGTAGTTGTAAAAATGCTTCAAATACTTTTCTATAAATGTAACTTCAGCTGACACAGTCGACTTCTTCTTGATCAATTCTTCCCTCCAGGCTCGTCTCCGCTCCTTTTTTAATTACCGCCTATTCACTGCCATTCTGGAGCTCTCAATCATACCATAACCAGAAGGATCGATACACAAGTCATCCAATAATTAACTAGAAGCTAGGAGCAATTTACTACAAGCGTGCAGTGGACTAAAATGACCCAAAGAAGAATTCTCGTATCTCATAATCTTATAAGATTGAATTTTATAAAACTAAATTTAGCCTCATTTATCGATAATATTCTTCCTTAAATAAATAACAATCGCCTGGAGGTATCTTTGATCTATAGATCGAAAAATAATTTCGTAATCAATCGATATCGGTTTCACTCCCATTTCGTATGCCTAGGGACAATTCGGCGGGTAATTAAATGCAGGCCCGCCGACAGCCGGATGATCGATTAGAAAACCGATTGACCAATCCTGTTTGGTTCGACGTACACTAAGTCCTAGTTAAGATGAATCAAGTTACCTAAATTCAAGCCACTCGAAAGCTTGAAATCCCATCATCAGTGTGATACTGTACATTTATTTGACTTGAAGTATCCTAACAGTCTCTAAATTCTGTATTCGATTGTGTCATCAAGTTTCAAACAAAGTTGAGGTTCTTCCAATTTCCTGGCTTGTAATAAAACACTGATATTGGATTGATCTTGTCGTTTTGAAGCAATTGAATCTCTTTTGAACTTTATATCCACTCACACTTTGTATGTATAACATTTCTGTCACGTTCATAAGAATAATTCATATTATAATCAACATTTTTACATACATCCAACATAACTGTAACTCACTTCCTTTCTATTTTCTATTAGGTATACTATCGAAGTCAGCTCAAACAACTTGAACAGAAGTCATTCGACTAATTTGAACGAGGCTCAAGGCCTAAATTCTTGCAAGTCCCTGGTTGGACCTCTGTCGGCTGACTTTTTCTCCGAAGTTCACCGAGTTTCTGCAATTCCAGAAGGAGCATGGCTGGTGGTCCCAACGAGGCGGTGCAGCCTCAATTAACAACCGTTCCCTTTTCGATCTTACGTTACCTAATCGATCGCCATTCGATCGCGTTCTAGTTTTCTTCAAAAGAGGAATGCCGACATAGTCGAGTCGAATTCTCTCGCGTTCTGGCCAATTAAGCTGGAAAAATTTTCCATCTGCAGGTGGAAGTAAACGTTGCTGGATCACCTAGCTGACATAAAAGTAGGGATCTACTGTTATTTTTAGTATAATTCTGAGTAGAATGTTTGTAGGCTGAATTCAAGCCTAAACGAGAAATCCTCTATAGTTGAGATAATAATTTTATTCGCGATATGATACGCGAGAAAGCGTTGGTATGTGTGGCAATTAAAAGCATAATTCATCTTCTGAATGCAAAGTTTGAGAGGGCTAAATCTAGTTCGTGACGCAAATCAGCGTTACTGACGCGAAAGTTTTTTTTAAGGCGTAGAATAGATATAATGTCTATATGTAGCATGTTCTTATAGTATTTTAGTACAGATAATTTTTTTTAACTTCTGAACACGGCTTTCAGCAGTGACACAGTCTACGGAGTTTCTTATATGGTTGGTTATTTAGGTCGAACTTATCTTAAATTAGTTTTCGTCTGCAAGTAAAATTTATTATCCAGACATCGTCGTATAGCCATTTAATTGTCCATTTTTACCAATCCAAGTGGTTTTCACGACGTACGAGCCTTGGACCATGTTATCGAGTATTTTTTTAAATGTATAGCATCTGGGTCAAGGGTTTCTCGCTTTCGTTTCTTCGCCTTTTTATTTCTTCTTCGATCCAGCTTTTCCTGAATTCCGTTTCTTTCAAAACTCCCGAAGAAGTCCTTCCAAATCGTGATTCCAAATATCCTTCTTTCTTCCTTCTAGATATACTACGTATTCTTCTTTATTTCGTTTCTTCTAGAAGAATATCTTCCTTCTTACAGTTAGTCTCTTATTTTTATTTCTTCAGCAGAAGTAGCTTAATCTTTTCAATGACCGAGTGTTTTTTAAACTCTCAGAAACATTTATTTTGACCAATTCATTATCATAATCAACGCATCAATAATGGAAACTATTTTTATATATCACTATAATCTACTTTAAAAGCAAATTCTTTACTACGTATGTCTCTTATTTTTGCATGAAATTCATTCAACTTATTTCTTCTTAAAATCATGATGCATTTTTCTTTGACTTCTGTCCTTCTATTATTTTCTTTATTACTATTTATTCATGAAAAATTCCTATTACAAATTCCAAAATTCCAGATCCCATTCAAGCCCATCTTCATCAATGAATTTGTCTTATTTCTTCTTGAATTTGATTTATTTCTTCTTAAAATCATGATGCATTTTTCTTTGACTTCTGTCCTTCTATTATTTTCCTTATTATTATTTATTCGTGAAAAATTCCTATTACAAATTCCAAAATTCCAGATCCCATTCAAGCTCATCTTCATCAATGAATTTGACTTCCAAGAAGTTAGAGGATTAGTCGATGCTTTGTCTGAAAGAGAAGCGATGAAGTTGGTGAATCGAAAAAAAATGATGAAACAAAGGCCTTGGAACTTGGAAAGGAGGAAAACTATAATCAAAGGTTCTTCTTCTGATTTTCATTTTCATTTATCCGTGAAAAATTCCTATCACAAGCCTAATCGTACAAAAATTCCAGATCCCATTCGAACTCATCTTCATCGATGATTGTGAATTCCATGAAAAACATAGAGGATTAGTCGATGCTTCTTTCAAAACAGAAATGACGAAGCAGATTAGCTTTCGATGAGATGACGAAGCGGAGAGATTGAAAGACAGAAAAAGCGAATGCGTGTTTAACCCTGATAATAAAGCGCGTATAAATTTATGAATATCGTAAAATTTCCATAAACGTTACGCGTGCTCGAACGCGAGACCCAATTTCTACGCGATCATTACGCAATCGTACGAGACACGTCGAGTACGCGAATTCATCGTTCGAACGTTTATCGTTGAACACGTGAAATTGAATAATTAAACGTCTCGTTTAAAATCAATTGCACTCGTTTAATGCGTCACTTATGTGGAAGAAGCTTTTCGCGAGAAAACGAAGAGAATCGATGGAAATCGACAAATAAGAAGCATAAAGGATACGAATATATGCAAATATTTCACGATTATGTTCATTATGATTCAGTCTCGTTTCTTTCTTCAGACATTGTAGATATTTCTCCTCTGATAACTTTTCCAAATTTCTCAAAAGAAGGAGAATTTAGCCACCGTTCTCTCTTATAAGGATATCAAGTATTAAGTATTTTAAACTTGCTCCAAATAATTCATCTCTTTTCTAATTAAATATTTATTCTCTATATAATTATAAGTAATTTTAATATAAGTTATAGTTTAATATAATTATAAGTAATTTTAGAATTACCCAAAGGATCTTTAAAAAGAAGAGTTTCCGACTGTTATTCAACATCTATAATGCTTTTGAGAGACATCCTCTCTAAATATAATTCTGAAATTCAAATCTCGAATCAAGAGGACTTTGAAACAAAATTAAAGAAATCTTCAAAAGTCAATCAAAGTCAAAAGATCAAAAGTCTCTTCAGGACCGGATTATTCCTTAGATTGTGAAAAAATTTCTTTTTTATTAGTTTTGAATAATAAAAGAATATTTTTTCAGATGTTTTTGCAGAGGAGATATAATGTACTAAATTTAGTACCATCTGACGTATTTATGGCTTGGTTAATTAATCACTTATTAAAATACAATATTGAATATACAAGGTGGCACGTAACTGATGGTACAATTGTGAGCAGAGTGATTCTACAAAGAATAATAAGATGAAGATATAAAATAGAATTCTTTCATATGACGTTTCATTATCGAGAAAGTGGAGTTTGAAAATTTGTCAAATACGCTTAAATTTGACAAAAACTGCGGGAATAAATGATCGACAGGAGTTGAACGGAACGTGAAAATAAATTAAAAACGTAGAATAGAGTTTTCCTTGTATGATGCTTTCTTTTCGAGGAAGATAAATTTGAAAATGTAGCACGCACGCATACAAAACCAGTTCTTAACAGAATACGTTGAAACTTTATTTTCTGGAAAATGAGGGGTCAAACGGAAAGATCTCATTTCACAATTTTGACTTATTTTCGCACGTGTAATGATCTGCTGCTGATTGTTTATTCATATCCAGTCTGTATCTGGCCAAGTTCAAGTTTACTTCATAAATTTTGCAAACTCGATTTTCTCAGAAACGAAACGGCATATGCAAACATTTTATCCTATACTTTCGATTTCATCCTTCACGTACAATCAGCCAGTTGTACTCGAATCCTATCGCCAGTTTACGAGTCATGCTGTATATAACGTTGCTCGTGAAAGGATTAAAATTATCTATAGAAATGATAAAAACGCAAAGCAAACGCTAGAGAACGTTGACTTCCGGCGAACCGTGTAGGCCCACCGACCTCTGGATCGCCCCAGCGTTTCGTCCACTCCTGATAATTACGCTAATGACGCTCGCGAACGTCAGTTAATTAGTCGATGACGCATTTCGATCGTCGTCGAGTCGGCTGTACTCTCCTCGAGTCGCCGCCGTGCTGAATTTGCGCCTCGAAACAAGAAAAAGTTGCTTGACTCGTCCGGTAACCGCTTACATCAACGAATTAAAAATCTACTCGTTTCTATCGTTCGCGAATATTCTTCCTGGTCTCGGGAAATAGATTGTAATACCTAGTATCGAGATCAACATAGAAACCCTTTTACACTGTTGATTGTTTTTCGCGATTTAACGATGATTCAACGTGCAGTGGTCAAGTATACGTAGGAGAAGAATTATTATTTGTTGTTCATCGCTGGATCAGTAGATCGAAGTCTTAATCAACGAAGAGAAGAATTACCAAATGATGATGCTTGTGGAAGCGGAGTAATCTGGAAGGAGCAATCAAAGGAAAAGACTCTGCATGTTGCTTACTTGTATACTTGTATACATATACTTACATATTCGTATACGTGTATTCAATAACAGATTATTAAAATCTATAGATAGAGTATAATTATGCTGTTCGGAAGAAGTTGCAGACTCATCTGTTGTTCATCGATCGTTGGATTGAAATTTGAATGAACAAATAGTGAAGCGTTTGGAAGTGGAGGAACAGAGGAGGAAATTTAAGATTCTCGCCTACGATCGTAGGCGTGATGGATTACGTCACCCTGATTTACACTGTTAAGAAAGTGAAAACGCTGCAAAGTTACCTGTTGTTCATTCATCATTCGACGAGTGTGTACGTTGGAATTTCCATCGACGAAGGGAAGAGTTAGTAAACGTCGATGCTCTTGAAAGTGGAGGGATCTGAAAGGAGTTAAACGAAGATATTTATTCTGAGAGATATATCTTCACACGCGTGATAAATTATCAAAGGTACCTTGGTAATACGGTTTTAAGAACTTGAGGAAACTATAGAAGCTATCTAAGGATTTGGTGAACTGAAATACTTGAAGATTATTACGAATCTTCTACACCTTTTTATAGATCCTCTAACGCTTTTAACCGAATTAACTTTAAATAGATACTTTGTAAGTTTGTAACATTCCTCGTGAAGATATACGAATGAGTCGAACGTGTTTGGATAAATAGAGAAGAAGAATTGGAGAACTATTGTTGCATCACGTATCCGTGGGAAAATAAGACCAATATTATCGGACTAACAATCGGAGGTTTCATAGATTTGCGACCGGATGCGCCTTGAGGTTCGCGTGGATAATTTTCACTAGGTAATACGGTCCAGATAAACGCCACTATAATTCCTCTTATGTAAGAGCTGATAGAGACGAAGCACGTGCTCTCAATCCATTATCCTGTCTCGACGTTTCAAGTAATCAACCAAGAAAGATGATCTCCTAATGAATGATCTTCTTCCATATTAATTCACACGAATCTTAAAGAAATGGATAATAAATAAATCTGTAGTATTGTTCAGATTGATTGTAAGTCAACTTTCATTGAATTTTTCAGGATTTCTTGTCTAATTTGAAAGAACAGCTTGCAGGTATTTCTTTGGAGTGTCTAGAATTTGACGAATGCTGAAGAATTAATAAAAGAAAAGATCTTTGGATTTCAAAGAATTCCATGTTCCTTTTGGAAAAGGAAAACGAGCTTGTTACAAATATTTTACAGTATTTCAAAGATTTTCATGATATCTTTGGTTTTTTAAAAGCTACAGATTCAATTTGCAAGCAACTTATTGCAAATATTTGAATTTTTTACAATGCCAACAACTCTAAAAGATTAATAAAGAGGAGAAATATCTTTAGTCTTCAAACTATTGCACCTACGACACCTACGATACTTTGAAGGAGGAAACCTCCAGATATTTGGATTTCGAAGAATTTCCTATACAATCAATGCAAAAGAAAAATATCTTTGTAAATACTGTCATGAATGAATAGATCAATGAGAGAAAGAGGATGTTCATGTATAATAAATTATCCGCGATTCTACAATAATTTCTTCCTCCGAGGGAACAGAAGCATGCGAGTAACGCGAGGAATCCGAAGCGGCACGGCGTTCCGCTTGCGTGAATGTATCACGACTGGAAAGCGTCACGTTTGCTTACAGTGATATTACATAATCGGTTGATTGTGGAACGTAAACGGCGACGATTACTCGTGAGATGCGTTGAAATTCGACAAACGTAGCCGTACGGTTATTTATCCAAAGTGACTGGACTGTGAATCCTCTGTAAACAACAGTTTTCTTCGTTTAATAATTCTGCCTGCTCAGACACTGCCCTGTCACCTGATTGAATTAATTATGTGATTTATTTGCGTCATTAATTAATTACGTAGACTGCGTCATATGGTCGGTCGATGAAAAGTATTCTTAGAACTCGAAGGAGTCTCAGTTATATATGAAAGAGCAAGACGACAAGTATCGAAGCATAGATTTGCTAGATGTAAAGGATAAGAAGTTGGTGCAAAGGATATCGAAGAAACATAATTTTGTAGAAAATGTATAGATACGTTCAAGCGTAACGGAAAACAATAGAAAATTGAAACTATAATTTTCATTCTCTCTTTATGATTATAAACATAATTATAATTAGAAGAAGTATAAAATTGCAAATAGACTTTATTCGATTGATTCAAGCGAAGGACGAATTGTTTCTGAAAGACTGAGGTGATTATTGAAGAAATATACAGAAGATAAATCTGTGTGTTTATAAATAACAATTGCTATGAACAAATCTTCTTGGAGTTTATTATTATTCTAAACAATAAAGATTATCTCCTTGGAATTGTTCCAGGAATTCGCCAGAAAGAGCGAAATATACTATATGATACTTCTATAAAATTGGAAACAAGTAGTCATTATTTTAGAAATACCAGCTTGTTGCACTTCCTCGTGAGAACCAACGAAATAGAGATAGAGATCTATTAACAAAATCCTATTAAAAATCGATCAAAGAAACAGAGATTACTGAGAAGGACTAATCGAAACGAAGAAGAGCTGGAAATCTCGTTTAAAATTCATCTAGCATTAAATTGAAGAATAATTAGTGCATCGAACAGACGAAGGATTTCGTGTAACGGACAAGCAGTGGTATAAAAAAGTGGCACACGCATCGGCTCGCTTTCCAGCTCGCCTTCGTCTCGAGGAAGAGGCCACAACGTGGGTGGACGACGGGGCTACCAGTCGATCCAGGTGTTTCGATTCGACCGCAGCTCGTGATTAAGATAATTACCGTTATCGAAGCGCTTGCCAATTAACCGAGTACCGCGTGGCACGATTCGATCGCCCTGAGGAATGATGATCACGGGCGCGTTCGTCATCGTCGTGACGCGCGGAATAGAGACTGGCTAAAAAAGAGAGAAAGTGTCTCGATGATTACCAGTTATATCGGGGATAATCACTGACCGTGGAAACGTTTTTTATTTCAGTGAAATCTACAGACTCGAAGAAAATCACTAAGACACTGGCAAATATATCATCCTTTTTCGAGGTTCCTTTAAATTAGACGAGAATTCGCAGAGAATTTTGAATTAAAGGATTCGAGTAAAATTCTTAATTAAGGGAAGATTTGAAGGAAGTTGTCGAGGACAATTTTTCAGAATTTTTGGATTTTCTCGCAGGAATTTTTTAAAAGAAGAGTATTACACTTTTCAAGGTTGGAGAACAAATTTCCGACTAAAAAGACTGTTGAGAAAGAACCTTATAGAAAGAGTTGCTACACCTTCGAGGAATTGAAAGAAAAATTCTAAGCAGAATTAGAAGATTCGGCCGAAAGATTTTAGATTTCTCAAAAATAGTTATCTTTGAAGGTCGTTGAAAAGAAGCTCCGAGTTAATGAAATATTTAAAGCAAAAAACGTTTCAACGACGTTTCAAAGCAAAAAAGAAGAAAGGTATGACAAGGTAAAAGGTTCCTTGAATGAAGGCGTGAAAGCCTCCTCCGAGAATTTCCATTGACGCGCGACTCATTAGCATCCAATTCGGGATTCGAAGAACTGGGACACGTCGCTGTTTACGTCCAACCATTGCTCCGCTACGGAATTGTCCCTCTGACAATACGACAGAACCATGAATCTCTTCAAAGTCAGTATCCACCGTACACCTCTATCACGTTACACCTTCGAAACAACTTATTTCGGTGAGGCATCAACTATTTCTACATAGAAACATTTTAGAAGATATCGCAGGAGGATTTCTTACGTTAAATAAATTCTTCGTTATCGTTGATAATTGATTTAATTAAAGATGCAAAAGACTTACGACAGAATAACGATACCAAAGATAGTGATCTGCTCAAAATCGACACTGGAAGATTGTATGGAACCTGAAGAATGCGAAAGGAAGTCCTTAATTCAGAGGAAGATGATGAGGTCAAGGAGTAGAAGACATTCGAGGCGATTCTCTTCGAGCATCGCCGAGCGTCGTTCACCTTCCTCTTCTAGAAGTCCATCACCTTCGTACTTACTCTCTCAGTCTCAAGAACAGAGTCATGATGAAGAGAAATCCGAAGATAATTATGATAACCAGGATTTTGAGAAGGATAAGTCGGGTCAGCTGGAAGTTAAGACTGATAGTTGCAGGGAAGTTGATAAAAATGATGAAAAGAAAGAAAACTGTATAGTTGAGAGACTACAAAATGGTAGACTCGTTGAATGTGAAGATAACGAGAGAAGTGATTTGAAGTTGGAAGGAAATAAAAGAGATAAATCCTTGAGAAGCAATGGGGTTGAGGATCATAAAAGGAGTTCCAAGTGCAACAAGTGCATTAAATGTCAGAGTAATAGGGAAGAGACTTGTTTAGAGAATTGTTCGGGATACCAGCAGTATTTGAGGCTGCTAGAGGTGCCTCAGATTAACTTGGAATGGGGAGAAGGCAGTGGTGACGATTTGAGCTCTGAGTGGGATTCTGATCACACGGATAGGTCAAATGAGAAAAAGACGTCGAAGGTAACGACGGGAAACGGTGTTCTTCCAGATATACTAAATGTTTCTTTCTATTACCGAACAATAAAGTTTCTTCAGAATCAATATTTGCGTTAAAGTTAAAACTTAATTTTAATATTAATGATGATGGAAGAGGTAAGAGAGTTTTTTGATAAGATTTTCGTTTAATTTTGTTTCAGTCGTCAGGATGGAGAAAACTTAGGAATATAGTTCATTGGACACCTTTTTTCCAAACCTACAAGAAACAACGGTATCCATGGGTAAATAAGTTATTTCTACTTTTTAAGTTCTTTGAAAAAAAATTAAAATACTTCAAAATTGATATCAAATATTAGTTAAAATTACTAGTTAATATTAAAAAACTAAAACTAAAATTTACTCAATTCATCAATTTATCTTATGGCCTTTTGCCAGAAAAGAAACTCATAAATTAATATTTTAAATAACAATTTGGATATGAAATTCTACTAGTAAATAGTACAATTAGTGTTAAAACGTTCATAATAAAAAATTCTGCTATTAATTTTAGGTCCAACTAGCGGGTCATCAAGGAAACTTCAGAGCGGGGCCTACTCCAGGGACGATTCTAAAGAAACTCTGCCCTCAGGAAGAAGCTTGCTTTCGTCTGTTAATGAACGACGTATTGAGGCCGTACGTTCCAGAGTTCAAAGGTGTTTTAGATGTAAACGATACAGAAGAAGGGAATGTCGAGGAGCATGATGCAGGGGAAACACATCAAAAGGATGGTAATGGTGACAATGTGACTAAGAGGATCGTAGTGTCCTCTTACTTGCAGCTGCAAGATCTTCTCGGAGACTTTGAACATCCTTGTGTGATGGATTGCAAAGTTGGAGTCAGGACGTATTTGGAATCGGAACTTGCGAAAGCCAAAGAAAGACCTAAGGTATAATATTAATTTAATATGAATTAATATCGAATAATATTGTAAATAAAGTTTCAAAGTTCGATCAATAAGATAAAACTTTTCCTGAATTACCTAATTTTTTTATACTTTACATACTTCTTCTTAACTTTGCTATTCTTCTCGGACTTTATGACCCGAAATAGATGTTGTACTTTAATAGATATTATTAAAATACAGATATAGTTTTTAAATATTTGGTTTATATATTTAATATAATTTTTCTATCTTTTATTTATTCCACAACTTTTATAAATAAAACACTCGAAAAACAAGGAAGATATCTGAATGATCAATGAAAATGTGAAGAAGTGAGGAGAATAGCAGGATCAGGGTTCTTCAATTCTTGAAACTCAATTTCAATTTTTCAAATCTTTAATTTCTCAATGTAGTTACGAAAAGACATGTACGAGAAAATGATACAAGTGGACCCATCTGCACCAAGTGCTGAGGAACGTCGAGTGCAAGGAGTCACAAAACCAAGATACATGGTTTGGCGTGAAACGATTTCCAGTACAGCTACGTTAGGCTTCCGCGTAGAAGGTATTAAACTTGCTCATGGAGGTTCGTCGAAGGACTTCAAAACGACGAGGACTCGGGAACAGGTTTGTTGATAGCGTACCAATGAATTAAGTTGATAGATAATAATAGTAACCTGATTTTAAAATCGGCTTTTTAATTAATTAGGTTACGGAGGCGCTGAGACGTTTCGTGGAAGGCTATCAGCACGCTGTACCCAAGTATATCCAACGTCTAAAGGCGATTAGAACTACACTGAAAGCATCGCCGTTCTTTGCCTCACATGAAGTTGTCGGGTCTAGCTTGTTGTTCGTTCACGATGCCAAAAATGCTGGCATTTGGATGATTGATTTTGCTAAAACGTTACCTCTACCACAACATTTGCCAAGGATTTGTCACGATGCCGAGTGGAAAGTTGGAAATCATGAAGATGGATACTTGATAGGTGTGAACAATCTAATAGACATATTCCAAGATATATGGAACTCCGAGGGAACATAATTATACGGACCATTTCGTTTGGAAATAAGTTGATGCTACAACAAAGAGGATGTTGAGTTAAACGAACATCATGCACTCTTAACTTTGTAAACATAAATGCACCTTTTGTTCAGGTGCTTTTTCTTCTGTATCTTTTTCTATGAATCTATACTTCGTATTTCGTGAAATTTTGTACATAGATCAATGACTTTTGTTATGATGTCTTTCGTATGATATCCTCTTACCAGAAAACGGACCAAAGACGCGGTAGCTATTGCTGCCTAGGTATTTCATAATTAAACTTTCCTACAACGTAGAGACGATACACAAAGAGAACTTGTAAAATATAATTTAAATGATACCGTTATGTAATAAGTTTTATTTATGCATTACATGCAACGCTACAAGAATCTTCTTGATACAAGAGAACGAAGAAACGGTGGTTTTGTATTTAAAATCGTACCATGCATTTGTAAATAATTCGACACTTAATATAAAAAAATCTTCACGACCCGTGTGTTTTCATTTTAACGTCCTGATGTAGCAATGTGCCTTGATTCCGATCAACCTGTCGAAAGAACTGCACGATTTTCCTTTTTTCATTTTACCGGACCTAAAATATAGTACATAATATAACTCAATTCTATGTATAAGCTTTACTGACCTATTACACTTTTCGTTTCTTCTTCTTTTTTTACGTTTTGTTTTTATACATATAAATCGTGTGTTCGTCAGAAAATTCAGAATTACAAGAGATTAAAATAAGTTGGAACGAGGATAAATGAAAAAAGACAGTGACATCAATTTTGTCAAGGTGTACTGTAAGTGTTATTTCTCGGTGGTTGCGTCTGAATAGTCTGCTGTTGATTTCCCGTTGATTGAGACGAAGTTATGGTGGTTGGAGCAATAACTCGCGCGTAGACTGCCGCACCCGTAGTTTTCAATCCGGCAGGTGTCGGTATCACCTTCAAACCGTGCAACGTTTTGATGTTGAGTAATTGACTCGGTAAAATGATAGGTTGTTGCTGTGTCTGTTGCGATGATTGTTGCTTTCCAAGTACTACGCTTCCACCGCTGTTTACTCCAACTCCTACGTTTTTGTTACCACTTGCTAAAACTATTGGCTTGCCAGCCAACTGAGCTGTCACCATTCGAACGGTTTGTGCTTGCTGTGTCTGTTGTTGTTGCTGCGTACTAGCTATGATCTTCGACTGACCTGAAGAAGTCTGCGCTTGCGATACTACCTAAACACCACATTGAAAATGTTCCATAAAAATTTAATTTAGAATTACAATTACAAATTATAAAAATTTAGATTGAGAGTATACCTGATACTGAGTTTGTATGACCTGCTTCCCTTGTCTATTGAGTTGATTAGCATGGCCAGTTGTAGTCGCTAACTTTAATCCTTTCTGAGCAAGGAGATTTTCTACCGAGATAAGCTGACCACTACCAGAACTGGTTAGAACCTTTGCCAATATCTTTTGCTGTTGTTGCTGATGCGGTGATTGTTGAATCTGTACTGCAATTGGTTTCCCTCCTATCTGCGCAATTATGCGTTGCATACCAGATGTTTGTATCGATTGTTGTTGATTGGTAACAACTCTCTGTTGGATTTGCTGTTGCTGTTGTTGTTGCTGCTAAAGTTACATAAATATATTAGATAGTTAAATTAATAGTCATTAAAATAAAAAATGATGACCTACTCGAACAATTCGTACCTTTAATTGTTGCTGTTGTATTTGTTGCGACTGATTACTGGATGGCGATGATTGTTTAATAAATATTGTCTGACCCTGAAGTCCATGACTTGTAAGAAGTGACTTGATCTGTCCAGAACTAACCAATTTTATTTGAGAAGCTAACAATGTCTTTCCAGGTAGTACATGTTGTTGTTGAGATTGTTGTTGTTTTATATTAGCAGTTTGCAAGATGCTTTTTCCCGCTTGATTAGTCACTATTGTTTGTTGTTGTTGTTGTGTTTGTTGCGATTGTTGTTGTTGTTGTTGACTCGGTACTTTAGTAGGAGGCAATATAGTGGTTAAATTGGTGGTTACATTTGTTACATTAGAAGCACTGCTGGCTACTACAGACTGAGCAGAATGTAGCACAGAATGTCCAGATAATCTAATAGTTTGTAGACCAGCGGATGTTGATACTTGAATTTGATGATGCGGAAAATGCTGCTGATTCGATTGTAGTAAACTTTGAGCACTTGTTTTTACAACAGCGACCGGTTTTCCACCGATGTTCGCTGCCTTCTTCGCCGGAACGTTTGTAGTGATTTGTGGTTTTACGTCACTAGTTGTTACATCCTTTTCTACGGTAATGGTACTAATAGAGGTAGAAGACGTAGGAAGAGACGTAACCGGAACGGTGGTACCTGACATAGAAATTACTGAAGTTGCTGGCGTACTGATTGTTGTCACTACGTTTGTGACCACAGCCGATTGTTCTGTTGTAGCGGAATGATCATTGATATTTTTCTCCTCGGTTTTCTTCTGCTCTTTTCTGTAAAAAGGAAAGCGTACAATCGATATGCTGTTGAAAACATTTTTCACACGATAAAATTTGATATTTACCTCGAAATAACTGGTTGAGTAGTGGATGTGGCCTTTCTTTCTTTTTTAGGTGTAGTTTCTTTACTGTTATTAGGAGATTGTTCTTTGTTAACATTAGCTGGTTTTATGACTGGAGGAAGTGCCTTTCGAGACATACTGCCACCATTCTTCTTATTCTTTGCAACACCTTGTAGTTGTTGATGATACATTTCTATAAGAGAAAAAAATGTATGACGTCATCTATAAAATATATAACATAAGAATAATACATTCCAGTAAGGTACAAACCAAATTCTGATTCTGAACGTGCTCGATGAAGGTATAGCCATTCCTTGCGTCGTGGATAATATCGTACACAGGGATCTGTTTCGTAGTGCAATCTGTCCAAAGCTCCAGATACCACAGAATGTAAATATCCTTCTTTATCATCGCTTTCTGTCTGTTCCCTAATGTACTGAGAATCTTTCAGTAGCTGACAGATGTCAGCCCGAGTTCCTTCACCATTGGGAAGCCTTGCAGTAGCGTCTCTGACCAAGGCTAAGATAGTGACAAAGTTTGGCCGATCTGCTACCAACAACGAATGTCCACGTGCCTTGGTCAAACCAGAAGCTGTTATACAAATTAAATATAATATAAATAATAATTTCTTTAATTATACGCATATGTCTTTTTTATAAAAGATTGTATAATCAAACATACCAACATTGTGTTGATAAATGCCTTTCACCGGACCTACGACGGAGGCATAACCGTGCATTCTATATGTAAATGCTTTATGAGGAGCAGCATAACGCATACGCTCTTGCCTCCTAAATTCTTCTCGTTCTTCCACTGTAGATGGTCGAACCTTCCATTCCGTGGGCCACAGAGCACGAGGTGGCTCCCATTCTGCGACAGTATTAATAGATCCACCATCGACACTGATCGATTCTATCGCTGGACTACTATCTCTGCCGCTCGAATTTACATTTCCACTTCCAGAATTACTGTTAACATTGCTGCTACTAGCTTGAGGCACTTGATTTTGTTGCTTCACAGCTACTGGAGAGCAAGTGGAGATTGCAGACGGTAGACCTAGTGAATCTTTGTGCATTAAGAACTTTGCACATAGGTCCGACAGACGAGAGTCTGAGTCTCGTCCAGCTCCGATCCATGCGTAGACTCCATTTCCCTTGTTTTCTAAATAGGGAACAAGTTCTGATTCTCTTTCTTGTCGGTCACCGATCTCTTGAGAGTAAGTGAGTTCCCCAGCAAGAAATCCTAAAGCCAATGGAACCAACGCTGGCCAAGAGGATGCCAGAGAATACCAATCATTTAATGGTGAAATGGGGTTTCCTTGCCACTGAGTAATAGCATCCCTCATTTCTCCTGTGCTCATCCTGTATTCACCTTTTGAGGTAAATGCATCTCTTAACAGTGAGAAGAAACAAGCATGTGTCTCCTGCATTAATTCTGCCCCATTGTTAATGTCAATAGCGTCTTCATTAGATGGAACAGCGATTTCTTTATCTGGTATCGATATAACTCCTTCATCTTCGCACTTCACATCATCCAATATATCAATTCCATCGTCGAGTTGTATTGGAAGCTGCATCATGTCAATACTATCCAAATCAAGCTCTTTCTTATCGTTTTCCTCTTCTTCTTCTGTTTCTAACGGTGCGTCTTCGTTCACTCCCGTACTTAGTTCCCTTTTTATGTCATCGTACTCCATGTCTTCCACTTCTTTCTTTATTTCTGGCGTAACTATCATGGAAGATTTGCTAACTTTCGGTGTAATGGGACTTAATTTCTTTTTGGACATCTGATGCATCTCGTATGCATCTATGGGCTCTGACTTAATTGGCGTTAACATTCTATGATCTATATCCAATGTATTGGAATGTCTGTTTTCATCCGTCGTATGAGAATAATCACTGTTATCACTCTCGTGTTTTATCGAATTAGAATTTGTTAATCTTGGCGCTGGTGGGCAAAGTGGTGATTGCTCTAATTTCATACGTTTCTTCGCTGGTGTGATACGTATGGAAGGGCCAATTGATAATTTGTGCTTCTGTCCAATTTGTGCTCTTTGAGTTAAATCAGCAAGAGCGATACCTTGTGTATTTAATTCTGGATGAACCTAAAAAAATATGATGAACATTAGTACTCTAATATGATTGAATTTCTTATTCACACAACTTAATTTCTTAAAAAATTATTTCACGTACATCACGCCGAGCTCTTCTCTTTTTATGTTCAAGCAACATTTCGCGATACGTCTCCTCGGTCTGTTCGCGAATAAATAGAGATCTATTCGTGGCATATTCAGCTCGTTGCAGCGTGGAAAAAACAGGTCGAATAGTCTCATCCTCGTGATTTATTTGCAAACCCCGAATGGAAAATCCTTGAACTCCCACCAAAGAGCGTCTCTTCTTCTTCTGCTTAGCGCCGGACATTTGATAGTGCGGATAGTTCTCTTCATTCTCGGACGTTGTGTCGGCCGCTAACTTTGCGCTCGCTCCGAGCTCTGTCCTCAGTGCATTCAGTTCCTCCAAATAGCGCAGTTGCGTTTTCTCTTCAACTGTCGGTTCATTGCTTGTTAGTATTGTCCCTCGGAAGTTACTACATACTTCTCTGCCAAACGGCTGGAGTGTGGGGGAAGTATAAACAGCCAGAAAATTTTTTACAATCAATCACAGCAGAAGCTTAACTTACCCATAGCAGGTTTTGGTTTCCTCCATTGGACCTTTGATACCGTGCGTTGCGCTGGTTGACAAAAACCTTGCTTATACGCATTAGACAGCAAACTTTCTCTAGATTTTAGTAATTGACTGGCTAGTTCATAAGATCTTTTCCGTTCCTCGAATAGTAATCTTCTCTGTTGTGCCTTATGGACTAAGCTACACATTCTTCTAATATCTGGGCGATAATGACCAGCAGATAGATGACTGTGAAATGCATCCAAAGGTGCTACACCAAATCTGATGTAGATAAATATAAAAACAATATTATAAAAAAGATAGATTTCTTTCAAAAATTTATTGAAAATAATTAGTTGCATCTAACCTGTGATTTTCACGTTCGAATAACATACGCAATGTTTTCTCTGTTTCAGCTTCTACATCGCAGTCTTTTGGGAAAGCTGGTAAAAGGTTGCAAAGAGTTTCTCTTTGATTTTCGGTAAGGCATTCGTTCCAAATATAAGGATAATCCAGAAACTCCTTGAAAATAGCTACATGTTCGCAAAGATCTTGTGGTAATTTTATCTTAATGTTTACAGCAATACATGTTTCCCATTTCTAGAAACGAAATTTTTGTTAACAAAAATGTATTTCCACAAAATATGAAATTTCAGACAGCACCAAAGTATCTGGACTCTCCGCTTTGACAGAGTATTCTGTGTTCTCATTTTCATCTTCATCTTCTTCATCAGAACTATGACTTTCGCTACCACTTGTGCCATGTTCTTCTCCACTATCATCTCCGCTATCAGTTGAAGTGCTACTTCCACTTATACTGCTACTACTACTATTACTTCTAGATCCATGAGAAGATGCATCATCTTCATCTTCTTCAGCTCCACTATCACCACCAGCTGAACATTCATCCACCTATAATCACAATATATGTACAAAAATACATAGCAAAATAAACATCAAGGTGTGCCAAGAAGAAATCACATAATTTTACTAGTATATTTGGTAGCTTAATCTGGACAAAACAAAGCATATTATTCTATAAATATAAATTTATTTGATATTTTAATGATTCTTGCCATTTCATTCTAGAAATTTAATTTCTGATGCTGTCACTTGTAATACATGTTATTTGTATTAGTCCTGCGTATATATCTAAAATCAGACCAAGCATCATAAACACTCTGTTGTTTATCTTTAGTTTGCATTTTATATGGTACTTTGTAGAATAAACGATTATTTGGAAAACGAATGAACCAATATAGCATATAGAACTTTTTTGATTGACAATGATCTACCAAACATATTAGTAAGGTTATTTATTAGAGTTCTCCCAAGACATCCTGTGTCCTTTATGAAATTAAATGATTTTCAAAGACTGTTATGAAAAATTTAATTTATCGCGCTACATTCTATGTCACAATGAATACACAAAAATTAAAAAATACAATATGAACGTGATTATTATTTAATCAAAGACAAGAAAACAATCACCATATAATAGCAAATAACACGTCAGGAGAACATGCGTGTATTCGACGATTAATTATTTAATTTACTAATTATCTAATTAGAAGAATTGAAATAACGAATATAGCAGGAACAACAATGAATGTTTTCTTTTTCAGGAGTAACATGACACAGGGTATGTACATTGCGTTTACAGAGGATACAGTGTTATCGATCATACGGACATAAATTTCGAAATAATTAATCGTAACCAACCTCCATTCTTTTCAGTTTCTGCGCTTGCTCTCCTCTTGTCTTCCAAGTTCTGCAGTTCCTACGAAAATAGCAAATCCTCGCGGCTAACGATAATTCACGAAACAGAAATAACGAACCGAGGATAAATCTATCAACGTTATTACGATACGAGAAATCCTTCGAACGAGTGAATATTAAGTAATTTCGCTATTCACCGTTTGGCCTGTCACAGCTACTGCACTCCTACTCTTCCAACAAATTTTAGTCATGGCGTGGAATACAGCGAACAGAACCACGGTGTTTGTATATTGAAAGATCTCGAGCGCGCACCTTCTTCACCGGTTTAGAACTGTGCCCATTCGATGGTAGAGATTTTAAGACTAATCCGAAAGCAATTAACTCTTACAAATAATAATAAAAGGACCAAGAAAAAGAAAGATTATATATCTTTTTTATTAAATCAATTACAAATATTTATTATATTTCTTCTACGTTAAATATAAAATTGAGTATTCGAAGTGAAACAAAAGCACTTCTAGTAACATTTGTTCGTTACGTACGATTAGTTGGCAGCAACGCAGGAAGACGAAATTTAATTCAAATTTAGTAACGATCGAATAACAATTAGAATTTTATTTCACAGAAATGGAAAGATAAATATTCATTTTTTATTTTATTGCTTTTTATTAGGGAAAAATATTGTTTTAACAAATGAAGTATAGAAGTATGAACAGCCAAATATATTAATGAACTAGAACGTCACCTGCATAAAATTTCAGAAACTGTTATTTGAGCGGCTTATGTACCGTAACAAGGCTATACCAAATGAAGAATATAATGAATGTTATTATACAGGTATTGCAACTACCAATATCGAAGATAAATAATTTATATTATCATTCTCTAATGATATAATCTATCACGAAAGTTACATCGAAATTAAACTTGTACTGTAATTTGTGATACTATATACGTACTATATTTCTTAATAGTTCATAAAACTTTTTTTATAATATATCTTTAGATACCTAAACGCGTTAATAATATTGATCATACAGTTAACAATGACTTATTAAGATTATGCAGTAAGGTCTTATCTTCGCGTTTAATCCTACCTTAATTTAGAACTATCTAAAACTATAAGTTATATAGAAATAATAAGAACTTTTTTACATATATACCTTCACAGAATCTGATGAATTGTTTCATATGCAAGAACACTGGTTAACGAAAACCTTGTTGTATGATATATGTAGTAACTGGGAAATACTTTTAAGAAGGAACGTTTTGATTAGCATTTTGTACTACACCGGTGCAAGTTGTTTCCGCTGGTACAGATAAGACTGGTGCGTACTGCATATAATGTGGTTGACCAGCAACAGCGTACCAGTGTTCAGGTATATTTTGTGGAGGTATATTATATGGGGTTGGCGGAGGGCATAAGTATGGCGGGCATAGGCCAGAATAAGCTTGTGCATAATCCATTCCAGGACACAGATGCGGCGAGAACGGTTGCACATTGTTGTTGTCATGTATATCAGAATGTGATAAGCACGGAATTGGTATAAAACTTGGATTAAGGGAATAGTAAGGATTTGCGAATGCTTCTGCTTCATTGCCATAATACGGCAGTCCGGAATACATGCCTTGTTGCATGTAAGACGCTTGATAAGTATTCATTGCATTTGCAGGAGTGTGTAGCTGCTGATGTATTGATTGTGAAGGTTGAACATTCATACTATCTTCTTTTGCATCTCTATCCAATTTGGAAAGTTTAGAGTTTGATCCGTTGTTTGAATATTGATTAGAAAAGTGCGTAGCAGATCGATGTCGATCTATATAAAAGAAAAGTATTTATTAAAATTGTGCATACGGACATAATTATTCAAACTGTCTATTACTTACTCTCTGAATTTTTCTTATATCGTGGACCTAATCCATTTCTATTTAAACGAGAAGATTCCTTATTTGCATATTCTAATTTATTATCGCGAGACGAATACGATGTTTCTTTCCCATCATTTCCTCTTTGAACTTCAGTCTTCTGAATTTGTGTATTTTTGATATCATTTACGTATCTATTTTCATTTTCTTGGTACAGTGATTGCGTGCCAATTTCTTTCTGATCATTGTTGGGCTCTTTCTTTTGTTGCGTAAGTGTACAATCTTGGATCATATTCGTAATATTTGTAATTTCTTCTTCATTCGGAGATGCACCTTTTCAATTAACAAATGAATAAATATAAGGTTAATATAATATAAAAAATATAAAAATAACATACCTTGATACCACTGTCCAAAATCAGGCGACTGTACATTTGTTAAATAATTCCAATTAGCACCACCACGAAAATACTACAAAATAGTTTGAAATAAATAAATATGTAGCTACGAATTAGTTTGTAACAATTGATCCTTACCTCTAATCCTAAATTGTAAAAAAATCTCAATGTGAATGGATCTACAGGAATGCAAAAAAGGTTATTTATGAAATTCATTATCAAGTTATGTATGTAAAAGTAATTTACACAATTACCTGATAGCGGCAAATCACTACCATTTACATCAATACTTTTTTGTACAGAACAATTAATAGAACGTAACATATGATCTATTTGAGCATTAGAATCTCCTGAAATATTAAAAAAAAGACATAAACAATTCATGACATAGAAATGAAAATGATAATTTAAGTGAGTTTTGTCTTTAATTACATACCAGCATATGGTGCATAATATATATCTTTCTGCATCTTCTGTTTAGAATACGAGTTAAAACTGACATTATTATCATTATTCGTTGCACTATCAGATTTTGAATTTCTTATACAATTATTTTCAGAGTTTTTATGTGAGAATGAATCTTTTTCTTTACGTTCTTTATTATTTTCTTGCCTTCCAATATCTATTGTAGAAGACTGAGTGTTATCAAGAACCATTTTTGTAGAAAATATTTCAACAGAATTCTATAAAAGAAAATATTTTGCTATAATAATTTACATGCATTTAGATTTTACAATAATTAAACAATTTTTTATAGCTTACATCAATTGAGTAATTAGCACACTTATCCATTGAATAATTCTCATATTCTTGATGATCCACTTTTCTACAATAAAATAGAGACTTGTAATACAGAAGAAAAAGATAGATTTATTAAATAATTATCATGATAAAATACTTACAATGATCCTTCCTTCCACTGAAAATTATTCTCATTAATATCACTGACAATATTATCATTATTTTCATTTTTATCAATATTATTAGATAAAATGTTCATATTAGGATCTTTGGTTTTACGTGATGATGCACTGCATGCTTTTCTCCATTTTTGATCTATTACAATACAGAATAAATATTTACAAAAAATATAAAAATTCGTTTCTAATACGTTTAATTCATTTCTAAGTACTAACTTGAATCTAAGAGTAGATTCTTTTTGCAAACTGGTAGCCAATTAGCTTGTTTATTTTTCTTTAGAGGTAATGGTTTAAGAGCTGAATATGGCACAATCCTTTTTTCTCCTAACTCTTCAATAAAGACTAATACAGGTCCCTGACTTTTACCCATTTCTTGAATATGACCATAGTAAAATATGGGATCATTGCTTTTCTTTTGCAATATTTTTGTATCATTATCATTAACATCCTTTCCAAGAGAAGACACATAAATGCTATTATTATTGGTTTTGTCAAAATCTTCCTCATTAAAGTCCACTTGTACCAAACATTTGCCACCAATTTGGAGTTCATGACTATTGTGCCTAGTCCATCCTGCATTTTTCACTTCTAAAATGTGATTTATTTTCTTCTTTTAATGAAGTTATGATACTTTTAGTACAAATCAATTTTTGTTACCTCTTCTAATTTCATGCCATATATCAAAGTCAGTATTACGATAGATATTGGGATCAAGAGCTTTAGCAATTCTATAAGGAAAAGGTGGTATATTTTTTATTACGGCCCGTGCATCATCAACCTCATCAGTTCCATTGTCAATTTTATTATATATCTCTGCAGCTAATTGGCTAAACATAAATAAATTGAATCTACAATAACATTCTGAACCATGTATTAATAACATAATTATTATTTGACTTACTCTCGGATCTCTAGATTGCCTTTAAGGAAAAACTTATCATGTCTAAATGTAGCTGTTCTATCATGTAACATTTTATGAACAGTACCCTCTATATTAGCCATTTGAAAAACATCTTTATATAACACTTGATAGACAATAGCTACAAATAATTTTTAAAATGTTTATAATTTATATTTATATTATAAATAGAAAAATATTAAAAATCTAATAGAACACATACATTGACAAAAAGCAGCATTTGCAACAAAGTCCTTTGTATAAATACTTTCATACTGTTTTTGTGGTGTATGGCATAAATATATTATATCCTTAAAACCATTATTTGTAACATTATGATTTGCTTGCTTTTGACTACTAAATATAATGAATTCTCTTTTATAAAGTAACGACATAGCTTGGATTTCAGTCATGCCACCCCATTCCGTAAAACATATCATTTGTTCTAAATAATCTTCAAATGGAATCGATATACCCTACAAAATAATATGTATTAACTAAAATGTTTATACAGATATTAATTAAGGATTAACCAAATATAGCATATCCACCTCCGAAAATAAATGTTTTGTTTTTCTCATGAACTCCACACATTCTTTTCTCACTCTTATATGATAGTGTTGTGTCAAGTAAACTTGTTCGCTAACTGCCCTGAATAAGCAAGTTGGATCTCTAGGTGCATGTTTCCTGAAATATCCTTCATTTTGTAACCATTCATCAATAGGTTCTTGCGTACGTTTCAATGGTTTTCTAGGAGATATTTCCATCTTATATCACTAAAAGAAATAATGAAACTATTTTTCTTTTTCATTAAAAATACGAATTACGCGTATTTTCGTTAAACATAACAAAGTAATAGTCGTAAGTAGCCGTCTAAATATTGCGAAATTCTTAAGATTTTTTTTTTATCAACTCATGATAATAACTTCCATTATTGGAAAAGTACGAAAAGATGTTTTTGTCTATCGTTAATCATGAATACTTACTGTGGAAATAAAAGACAAAAAAGTTAGTTGTAAACAGAATTGTACCTGTTTGAAGAGAAATAATTAATAGGTCGAGGAATTTCTTCGATTCGAGATTATCGAGCCACACAAAAATTTTTTAAATCGTACAACGTAACTGTTACTTTGCAATTATCGTCATAGCATGGCTAACAAAGGACTAGCAACAGGTCCTCTTCATTAGCTTCCTATTAAGATAGATTTCTCTAAGACTATTGGACGAAAAGATCTTTTCAACCAATCATAATCTTTCATTCGGCACTTTTGGTTGTGTTTATATTATAAAAGGACCTTTAGTGAACTAATATACACATTTCCTTTGTTTGTATTTTCGCGCGACGGTTCGAAAGTCGTATTTCCCAAGATACATTATACAAATAATAATTCTTATACATTAGTCTTTTATATATAAATTTAATTAATACTAAACTCGATAAAAAAATTTCAAAAGAGGTTCAAATATTACAAGACACCTTCTTACAAATTACTGTTTTATTCGTCATAATTTTCATCGGAATGACAATGCGATGTGTACGAAATATTAAAAAAGTACAATAGCCCCTTATATAAAATATGATTTTTACAGAAATATAAGATCAACCGCTGTACCATTGCGATATTCTGTAACGCATGCAATGCTACCAATTTTGTTGCTATCGAAAATAACGTTTTGCCTGCGTGCAGCTTTCTTAGTATAAAAAGTACATCCTTTGGCGAGTTAGTATTAAAGACGGATGTCGATGCAAGCCCAAAGTTATTTAAGGCTGGTAACTTTAGGAATCAGATCAATGGTTTGTGAAGTTTTATCGCATATTTTTTTCTTTTTTCTTGTCTTTTAAATTAAATTTGGACCTGAACCTTCATCGTCGTTCCGTTGTTAATAGTTTTGTGTAAAAATCGACTTGTGCGTCTCGCCGAAAGGGACGCTCATGGCGGTAGGATAAGTATAATCATAAGATTACATTAACACAGTGTTTCGCATTCTCCTTTTTTCTTGTCGACAATGTATGAATAATTGTTATAAAATGTCACGATATAGAAAATGGAAGAAATGACGAGTCGCTGCTTCCTTTCTTTTCCGTTCTTTTCGTTTTAAAAGCTTCCTTAAGCAGCTATCTTTTCTGCGTCGATTGCTAAAACAAAAAAAAACATCATCTCGATAAGAAAAATATTGTCTTTTATTAATAATATATTTACTTCGAATTCTAGCTTACCTTCTTTGGTAGGCAAGGGATTTTTCTCAAGCGTTTCCGCATGTTTCAATTTTGCGGGATTGAAATTCTCAATGTCAGAGATCAGCTCTTGCTTTTCTTTTTCCTGCTGGATCACTGCACAGAAAAATTTGATTTGTTAACATTTTCCTTGGATCAAATTAATAATTTCTCTCAAAAATTATGAAAGGTAAACAAAATATATGGAAGTCATGAAATATAATACTGACCATCCATATCAGGTAGGAAAATCTTTTCTTGAGTTTCAGTGTGCTTCAGACTGCTTGGGTCAAATGTCTCGATGCCTGACATAAGCGTTTGTTGAGTCTTCTCCGCAGCTACATCTGTAAGACGTAAATCGAGATTAAAGAACGGAATATGAAACATGTAAGAGAAAACTATGAAAGGTATGGTCACCGTGGAAACCAGTGAAATTACACCAACTATATATTTATGTAACAATTTCATTGTGTCGCTATATCATGAAATTATTTTAAAATAATTGCAGTTGCCCAATTTTATCAAAATTACGAATAAATATAAATTTTTTACAGAGAACTTATTTATTAATGCAAAGAAAGTATATATATTATTTTTAAATAGTTTCCTCTAGCAAGGAACATTAAAGCCTTATTGTTATTGGGATATTTCAAAAAACTGTTTATCGCGATAGTGGACGTAACATCGTGTTGTTATCGTGGACGCAGTACAGAGTACAAGACTACCGACAACTGACAACCTAATTGGACATGCAAAACAATTCCTTCTAAGCGGCTGAAAGCGAAAGTGAATAAGCTTGGTTTGGTCACGTATATTTTGGTCACCTCGAAGCACCAAAAGCAACAGCATACCCTCCTTTTGATCCCGTCCAAAGTAGAAGCAGGGAATCTGAGAATCAAGTATTCTCCTAAAAATCAGATAAGTTTCTATGATACCTTTGGCATTGGGTAATATGATCTTCTCTTTCGTATCGGCATGTTTCAATTGATCTGGTTTAAACGTCTCCACATCGTGGATTAATTCAGAATGTTGTCGTTCTTGTCGCACGTCTACATATTACAGTATTACATGCATTATAATCGATAATTTTAAGAAACAAAATTATTAATATTAGAGCTCTGTATGTCTATAAAGTTACAGGATATTGAATCATAAGAATTACATTCAAATAATTCTGTAATACAATGATTTTGGGAGAGAGAAGTAAGAAATATTTGCGTTGTACCTTCAGCGGAAGGTAGAACGTTCTTTTCAGCGGTCGCGGCTTTCTTCATACAGCCATGATTGAAACCTTCTAACTCGCTTTTCAAGTCTAAGGCTACTTTTGGCAGGTCTTTCAACGACGGATTCGACATGGTGATGTGTTGTACTCTTCAATCTGAAACAAGCAAACATTTCTTTATATTAACAAAAATATTTCATAACACCAATTGTGTATCATTGATTAAATAAGATATAATAACTGTGTATTATAATTACATATATTTTAATTACAAAAATAATTTGTATAATATAACCTCGATAGATTACTTGTTAATATCCAAAAACGTCATAAATAAATTTATAACTATTTAAGAAATTATAAGATTTTATAACACAAATTTTCCGTCCCTAATCTAAAAGTAACAATCTCTTTTATTTGTACTTTGCTACCCGCAAGAGTTTCGTTTGAATATCGATGTCCAGAAGAATATCCAATTATAAAACTGACATCAACAACTAGAATTACAATCTGAAATGACCTGTCGGGTTTTGTCCGTGGACGCGATATGTTTTTGTTTACCGTCCAGTTGAACAAAAGATGCCCAGAAAACGAACAAGTTATATTCGTAATAAAACAGAATACAATTATTCTTGGACTACCTCTAACGAAATTTCAAGATATTTTATATAATATACACAATATATAAGTACAAATTTTCTATGGTAAGTATTCAAATATTAAGGTTGCTCGAAAAATTCGTAGCGAAAGTTAAGAAAGATTTAACTAGAGTTAGAATTTTTGCCATCTACATACATGTAAGTTACCGAATCTTTTCTTAAAAAATTGTTTATCTTCTTCACACTAACAGAATGCAGCTTTTTATACATTTATGGAAAATTTAAAAGTGCAAAAATTATATTGGAACAATTTGAACTCAATCTGAAAAAATATATAAAAGTTGTAAGATATTCACTACAAAGTTATATTTAGTAAAAAATTAATGTAGTTTACTAAATAAAATATGTCAAACATAAAATGTATTTATTACCTTATTTATTATCTTAAACATGTACTGTGAATTAATAATTGAAAATGATCTCATTGAATACTGAAACTTACTAATGTTGCTGACGATTACTTGTTTATACTTTTGTGATCCCTGCAAAATATATACTTGTCTTAAGTATTTGGAACTGTTGTATACATTTCTAGAATCATTTATGGTTCTATCAATATAATTATGATAGTTGGATGTCATTTCGGCATTAATAAAATTTTTAAATGTTTCGTATAACACACGTAATATGTTCATAAAAAGTGTAAGAATACTTTCGTGACATATGTAAACGATATACAGCTGTATATCGCTCCGAATCGCGATACTTGCTGCAACTTTTAGCCCATTCTCTTTATTCTCGGTTGAACAATGATTGAGCGTCGGATATATCGAAAACAAGAAGAAGCGAGAATCTGCAAGTGTCAGCGAACGAGTCGGTTCATTGTCATCGTGTTACCGAGAATCGAACGAAGTCTGTGTACACAAACGTGATACGCGCACTCGAGTGTGCGCGTCTATCGACCAAACATATCGATATCGAATGCTCCTCGTGACGCTTTCAATGCATATTGGCAGAAACGTCGGAATTTAAACGTTGAAAATTCTTTCATATAATGCACACGCTATATATAGAAGGACTCGACGATACTAAAATGGAAAATTTCAAATTGGATTTGATTTACTCTACACTACAGTACGTTACGTTTACTCTGCCACCTCACAACCTATCATTTTTCTACCATTCTTTGTTATTTCTTTTCAAACGTATAAATTTGAAATTTTAACATTTTTGCATTATTATATATTGTTATTACATATTATACATTATTTTATTTTTTAGATTCATAAATATTAAATATAAAAGATCAAGAAGAGACAGAAGGATTATAAAGCAAAAGATTTGATTCACTTTACACATTAGGTTACCCTGAATTTACTCTATTACTACATAATCTGCAATTTTTCTACCATTTTTTTTTTTTAGTTTCTTTCCAAACGTACAATTTGAAATTTTACTATTTTTGCGTCACTGTATATTATTACAAAACTGCGCCTTTTTATGCAATTACGGAAAATTTGAAGATATAAAATGCATATAATACATATTATATGTAAAGATATGTGAAAATATTCAAAGTAGAGTACTTATTTTATTAATTATATTTATAAAAATAATTAAGCCTAATTATTTTTATTGTGCCTTATAAATGGTTAGTATATTATACATTACTCTATTTTCTAGATTTGTACATATTAAATATTAAACATGAAGAATTGAGAAAATGCAGGAGTGTAAAGCAAGAGATTTTTCAATTGATGGAAGATGAAGACAGATGGAAGTACTATAAATTCCGGACGAATAACGGCACTGTTTCTAGTGAATGCAAAGGTAGGCAAGTATTCCTTGTCTAGTATTTTACAGTCTCCTCTTGTTCGTGTTTCTTTTTTCCTTTTTATAAGTGAAAATAACGGATTGGCCATAATTATGTCGGAACATAATCGGACACGTAACATCTTAAAATGCAACGTGTTACGTTAATTGCAATTAGTGGACTCGTTTAATCGTATCTAGTCGGACTTGGTTTGTGTAAAAATGTTATTAGAGAAACGCAAGCAAGATACGATATCTCTCATTAATAAAATCTGTCTGGAGATTCTTTGTTGTCTAAATTTCGTATTACACGCCAGTAACTAATGCGTTACGAAGCGGAAGTTAAAGCTTGCTACTTCCGGTTCGCGTTTCTTTCCATTTCCTTTCTGGTCACATATCCTCCTCTGTGAATTCTTACTGAAACGTCGGCATTTTTATGAACCAGGATTCTCATTCACTCAGTTTAATCTCACAAATTATATTTGCTTTAATCAAACAAATTTATAAATTTACGAATTTATAAAATCCTTCTACTATACTACACTATATTTATATATTTTACCAAATTTTAAGAATTAAAAAAATTCATAAACAAAGAATAAATTCATAATAAAAGTACTTAGTCATAAACTGTTTTGCAAAGCATTTGTATGTATTACATATATATATTCATGAAACGTAAATAATAAAATGGTTTTAATGTATGTTGAAATATAATTAATAATCCATGCACGTTCCGTCGTAAGAAACTTGACAGAAAGACTCGTCATATGTTCATACATCGAATCCGGCACTCACGGTTCTTTTACATTTTACAGTTGTTGGAACAGTGATGCACAATCGACATTGCTTCGCATTCACGGTATCTAAGCGATCTCAAAATCTTAAAAAACGCATGGTAATTTTCGTGTACAAGATTTGTCCTGTTCACTATGTGCAATATTATAGCAAAATGAAGTATATTCGCAAATGAATACAGTTTCGCATGTTTGACCGGCAGGCATGTACAATTAAAAAAGCTTGTGCACCACTGAAGTTAGAATGACTCACATTCGTCGGGCTCTCCCTACCATTTCTTTCTGTGTTTTCGCTTCCACTTCGTTTTTTCCCTATTTACGTCGCTTATATTCGTTACTTTTAGGCATTTCAACGACTGTTTTGAACAGACGAAAATATCACTAGCCAAGAAGATTGTACATTGTACTTTTACATCGAAACTTGTACTTTAGAAGAAACTTGTACATTTCATAAAGCGGACTCACTGGTTCAAAGTCGCAAAACCTTTATCAGTACTTGAAACTGTTATGACTATGACACAATGCTTCTTGGAGTTCCATTATCGTTTGAGAGAAATCAACATTATTTATATTTCAAAGAGCAAGTTGCGTTAAATGTGTTACATAAAAGTTCTGGACCTACGATATTTTTTACAAACATATTTTTAAAAAATCAAGTAACAAATTTCACTCTCTGACAAAATCTAACATCGAAGTACTTTCTAATGAAGAACAGTACTCAATCTATCTTGAGGAGCTATTTCTTTCAAAATTTCTTATGATTATATTCGTTCTAAAATTAGTTGAGTATAGACTAGTCTTGCAACAGGCAATAAGAAATATACACAAGTGCGATAAGACAAAAAGAACAGAATGGAAGAAATTACAGATTCAAGAAGGATGAGAAGACACAGATATAGCGTACATCAGTGGCTCCAAGAGAACGTTTCAAGGGATACGTTCCAACGGTGGGTCAGCATCGACAAGGCTGTGTATAGGTCCTTATATGGTAGCCAGCCGTATGGCTGTATATAGAGAGAGCTCGAAAGAGGCTGAATACGCAACTGTGAAACACATTCGTGTCCTTTACGTATCCGCTTGTTGAATATTTCTTCTCTCCCTATCGTCGGTACACGTGTAGGAGTCTTGCATCGAGTGCACGCATACGAAAGCACCCACTGGTCTGCGTTATGCGTAACGGTAACAAAAGAAGAGGAGATTGCTTTAGTTGCACGGTTAGCACGTTTGAGTATGTCCAATACATACGAATTAATCTTCTCAAGGCTAGTTCCATTTTTAAAAATTGTATATAACTTTATGAAAAAAACAAGCCTTTATACATAATAAAGAATCTCATAGTAATGCCAAAATTAATGTAGTCTTATTCAAATGCTTGATATCGTACGATTTCACGGCATGTTACAACGTTAAGTCGGTCGATTTCACAAAAGTCAAGAAAGCAACGGTAGTTCTCAATGATTCTAAAAGATGTATCTCATTGGATTATCACGATACAACGAGGGGGGAGAGGAGGGCTAAAAACGACTTCAGTACGCCAGTGTCCGAAGAGAAATCACGATAAATCCTACTTGATCTCGCGAGGAGAAAAGAGGTCTGCAAGTTAATAAGGAAACTAGGTTGCTCGCACCGACGCGCTAGCCGGTTTGCAGGACGCGTCGGTGTACGCTACGCTTCGACGAGCCATGCTCATCGCGAGATTGAACATATCATACGAGACTCACGTTTAACTGGGTATCTTGAAATCTCTGTACTATAATTACCATGAAGAACGTTTAGTACTTTGTCATAAACAACAGTAATTATTCGAATTTTGACGTCATTCATACATATCTTGTACATTGAACGTTTATAATATATATTTTTAGCTGAAGAAGATACGAACAGCTGCAAAGGGATCGCGCGCATTATTCATAACTTCTACGTAAGTCTGGTGAACGGACCGGCGTGTGTCTGGAACCGATCGACTGTAAACGCATCCGGTGGAATCGATAAGATCAGTTAATCGTCCAAAGGTTTCTGGGCAGACATTGTCGTGGGTTCGTGGTAAAGAGAGATCTTACGGCTGACGGCTAACGAGTTCGCGCGGTCTGCCAATTAACTTGGGTAATCGCGTTTAATGGAGGACCCTCAGTGGCGTATGCAGCGGTTCGTTTCTGAGCGGACTCGTGTGGCGTTTGGCTATTGCATTGACCAGTTAATGGTGCTGGTGAACTACGCACACGCTTGGCCACCTACGTATACCGTCATATACCCACGTAAAAGCGTGCAGCATGGCTAGAAAATGCGTTTGCT
Source organism: Bombus terrestris (assembly GCF_910591885.1). Lineage (NCBI taxonomy): Eukaryota > Metazoa > Arthropoda > Insecta > Hymenoptera > Apidae > Bombus > Bombus terrestris. Next base: position 7,278,761 of record NC_063279.1, on the reverse strand, counting down.
TGCGATGATTCCGTGTTGCGCTCGCGCTCCGAGCAAACGCGATACAAACGCCCTCTTTTTCTCTCTTTCTTCTTCTCTTCCTCTCTCTTTCGTGCAACCGTGACGGCTAACGAACCCTGGACGCGCGCGTATCGTATCGAGCGGTGGCGCGTACGTTCAGGGACGTATTACGTGTTACCAAGCGGCTTGTCCTGCTCACAGACTTGAAAATACACTTCTTTCTGTCCTTATCGTATAAAACGAATTTTTCAGGTTCCAAAAGTATCATAAAAATTTCTATTGAAGAGCCCTAATTTAATTTTGTTAATCTCGTTAATCTCATTAACCTTATCAATATTAAGGTATAGATTTCGATATATCTTTGTAATTAATAAATATTTAACTGTATTTATAGTTGTAAGAAAAGCAAGAATTCACCGCGAACGATAAAAGCCACGTCATACATTAAATTATACCGCTATTTCAACGCAGTAACCGATGCGGAAGGAATCCTCTTCAGCGGTCAAGATTTCGTGAACGAGTACCAAGGTATACACCGTGAATGAATAAAGAACTCTGAAGAGAACCCTTTGACCCAATCTTGATTGCAGATTGCTTTCGTCATTACGCTTCTGCATGACAAGCTACATCCCGATTGTGATACTTGACGAATAAGGGGTGATACAGGCTCAGAAGGCACTCTTTTCGTCAGGAACGTACAATAAATCTTCTACCATTTCTACCATTTGTTTAATAAATTAACGATATATTACAAAAAATTTTTTTAAAGAAAATCATAACATTTTATATAAGTTCTAACATCAAGCTTTTTAATATTTTCTTTTTATTAATCATTCCATTATATTCTAGATTTAATTGTAGATTATGTTCTAGGTTCTAGTCCAGTATCGACCTTGAGTGTGCTCGAAGAAGTCTTAGGATATTTCTCTTCCGGAACGTGAATGAAATAGCGGTGTGCGCGCGCCCCTTTGGGGCTGTCGTGTAAATATATACGTGTCGGTTTTATACATGTAGGGTTGCATCGGGGGAGCGGTCGACTGGTGGCAGACGGTTTCATCGATTGGCAATGCGGGGGTCGAAGAGTGGGGTATCTGAACTCTTCACAGCTATCTATGCGTACTACATAACGTATCGACGACCTCGGCTTTCATGGTCAATGGTAAAAAGGTGATTTTTTAATACATCGCGTGGAATTTACCTCGATCCTCGTTCTTTTTCCACTAACACACAAGCATTTGTAGATATTAGAAGTATATACCAGAATTATTAAAAGGCATAGATGTAAAATACGTGCTATTAGAATAGATTATAAAAATGTATTTATTTTCAGGTAAATGACTGAATCTTATTTAAAGAAAACTTCTAGTGGAAGTATGGATTTGTCATCAGATATTTATCTAGTTTGGACGCACTAAATTACAAATACATAGATACAAGTTATCATACCCGTTATGTTCAAGAGTAAACCGATGTGTTATACGTATGAGACATCGCAAATAAAAATTGTATCTGCTATACAAATCGATAAACAGAATTTCTAGAAGTTTTACTTATTCGAAATATCTGCTCGTTTGCCTTGAAACGAGCCAACTTGTCCGAGACATGATAAGATGCAAATACCGCTGGATTCTCCCTTATGAAGATACCACGCATGAATATGTGTAGATTTAATTAGAGAAAAACGCAATTTGTATTGCATGTACTGTAATGTAATGAATCCACCAAGGCAACTATTTATTAAAAAGAATATTTGTTTCATTATTGTTTTACTTAAAATAATTACTTAATTACTATTATTTGTTTCCAAATATTTTCAAGGGAAAAATTAATTTTTCCAGAAATCTAGCTCCTGACGAAAGGCAGTAAATACTTGCGATTACAAGGACAAAAGCGTGCTTGCCAGTCGGCAACCAGAAGCGCATTTGTGTGCTTGATGCGCGGCGGAGTGCATCTGTCAAAACCACGCCCTTGTCCCATCCTATCATCCTAACGGACTCACAAGAGCCCAGCGATAAGTACTTACTTACTTAATAGTCAATGCTTCCAAAATTCGTATGACTCATTTATCCCAAGCTTAATTATTATTTCAATTGTTTACCGGCATATACAAAAATATATTTCTACGGATTATAAAGTGTGTGAAACACAAAGGGTGGTAATAATAATATTTCTTATTTTAGATATTCAAATATCGCAAAAGTATAATAGCAATTTATACAAGACGCTACGATGAAATATTTTAAACGCCTGCTATACAAAAGAAAAAAAAATGAAAAAATTTATTATTTCGTATCAACGATTCAGATTCGTAGGTGTACAGAACGCGTATGGAGATTTGACCACACCCCTCCATTTTCGATCGGCGAATAATGAAGACGATCGATATCCTCAAAAGTATATTATCCTTATGGCGATTTCCAAGTTCAGGCGCAGGAAGAATGATTCGAGTGACTAACCGATACCGATCGTCTTCGATCAGTTTTCGTCTTCTTAAAAAACATGCAAGTATACACACACGATACACGATACCGCCTTTCTTCGAACGGCAACGAAGAAAGCCGGTTCGCTTTGATACGTCAACGAAAATATCACCGTATGCTTTTTTATACACTTGAAAGCGCATGCAATTTAGATGATCGTAGATAGAATGCATCGGCGGCAAAGAGCACTGACCTGTCAGTTGTCACTTAGAGAGATAGGCAAGCGCAACACCGTCCAGCCAAACGTTCAAGGGCAGGATGGAGGCAGTACACTGACTGACCGGCTAGTGATTCCACGGCACGTAACACCAGGTAACACCGGCGAACCACTCTTCCACTCTTCCTTCTGCCGATCCTACGCTCGCACCGTTCAACCCCACCACAAATTCAGACCCCGAACGTTGACCAATCACGCACCATCGTTTCACTCCCGCTCACTACCAAATTCCTCCTTCCATCCATCGAATACTTCCTCCAATGGTCTCCTTGACCGTCATCGGGAGGGTGGCTGACTCACCCTTCGCGACAAGTATGATTTTGCATTCGATGCACGAAAAAGTTTCATGTTTTTTAGGCGTAAACTCGCTTTCAATACTTTTATTTCGTTATTAGATTATGTTCTTTTTCTTCGTTTAGCAATTATTTATACGACGGATATTATTCCTGGATAAATTGGAATAGCAGTCGCAAGCAAAAGTACCGAAGAAATGCACCGTTGCTATTTCTGGCACAATGGAAAAGGAGCAGGGCCGAAGGACGTTCTAGGGGTTGACGAGAGGTGGAATGACTCATCTTATAGTTATCCCAGCTGCGCGTCATATGGCAGTCCCGTTGGGTGTTTCTTGCACTTCGAAATAGCCCGGTATATTCGGAAAAATTGACTTATTTAAAGGAAGAGCAATACCGTCCATTACGGTGCTTTTCAATAAATGTTTCGTCTCCTAGTTGGATCAAATAAGTATTAATTATAAAAATGTATTGAAGGAAAGGAAGTATTCCTATAAACTGAAAAATATATAAATTTTATTATTTTTTATGAATTGAATTTCTTAATTAATAGTTCGAAACTGTTTTAACTATAGAGTAAAATAAGTCATAGACGATATGCAGAGTAGCAATACGCATTGCTAGTCACATTAAGCATAATAAAATACATATGTACTTTAAAAACATTCAAAACGAAAATGTAAATAAATTAAAAGTACATATATATATATATATATAAATTTTAAAGGATTTTACAAGATATAGGATGTTATTTATTCTATTGTTATAATTAATAGTTAATTTTTAAAAAATAGATATATACAATATTCTAAATTACTTAATTAATTATATTGGAATCGGTAAATCTTTTGCAACTAATACTAAAATTTGATCAGTATTCAAACACCAGTTCGCTATATTCTTTGATACTTTACACCAATTTTCACCATGATGGGGTTCTGCAACAATGCATCTTTTCTTTACATCTTCTTGTTGCTCTTCTGTACCGTTTAGAAGCTCAAATTTGTAAAAATATGCCCACGCATCTCCCAAATCTGGATCTATCTTCACTGTTCGATTGAACCAGTCACGACATTTCGAAATTTTATGTTCACACCAGAATAATCTATAAAATAATTATTAAAATGATAAAAGATTATTCAAATAATCCATATGCCATTATATAAAAATATCGTAATAAACAGTCACTCACTTAGATACTGCAAGAAGCACGTGTGGATCATGCTCGCACTTTTTCAAAGCATCAACGCTTTTAGTTTTCCTCTGTGGTCGAGGTTCCATAAAAATTGCCTCTGCCCAAAGTAAACCAGACGTTGGACATTCTTGAAGTGCTTTTGCCATAAGCGTATTTGCCATATCTCTAACACCACCAGTTTTTAATTCATTTCTGATAGCTTCTAACCAAAGCTCTGGATTCTTCGGATTTTTTAGGCGAGCCTTCTCCAGAACTGACCTAGCTTTAGTAACTTGACCCTTTCTGTGCTCTAATTGTGCTAATAAACGCCATAGTGGAATAGAAGTGGGACATTTTTTTATCTATAAAATAAATAAAACTAAAAGATTACTTTCTAACTAAAAATGAATTAATAAAAAGAAAGAAGAGAATGCTTACAGCTTGATTGTATGTTTCCAAAGCTTTGTCCAAGTTTCCTTGCTGTTCTTCGATCTGCCCTTTCATTAGCCATAGTTTCGGGAAATCATCGAATGCTTCTAGAGCTTCTTTCAGAAGCAGTAAGGCTGCGTCGAGATTATTCAAAGCCCATTCTAATTTTGCGCTTTTCATCATAACTCTAGGAGTTGGTGCAGACGCTCTTGCTTTCGCGAGCAACCGTCTAGCTCTTTCGTATTCAGAATTTTCTGATTCTAGCTTCACGGCTGCTAACCAAATCTCCTCCGAATTTGGATTTGCTTGAAACGCAAGTGATAAAATACCTCTTGCTGCTGGAACATCACCCTTAAAATAGAATATAACATTACTCATAGATTATAAAAGCACTTTCGTGAAATTTCATTTTTCATGAATTTTACTTACAGCCAACCACTTCGATTTTGCGCCCATAAGCCAAAGTACTTCACTCTTTGGACAGTGAGCAACTGCTCTTTGAAGCAAAGATTCTAAAGACTCTCGCGTTCCATAAGTTTTCTCAAAGTAAGCTGCACGTAACCAAATAGACTTCTTACTAGGGAATGTCGATAACGCATAAGCGTAGACTGCTCTAGCACATTCTAGTGCCCCTTGTTGAGCGCACTAAAACAATAAATGCAATAAGTAATTGATCATATGACTATAAATACAAATATAAAATATTACGGTTTCTGCGTCTTCCATCCACGTATGTTTCCTGTCTTCTTCTTCCACTCCAAAACCAATAATTGCCTTAACAATAACTTGACATGTATGTACTGCTCCAGCTTTTTCAGCCTCCATAGCTTCTTTAAACCAGTGTTCTCTATTAATTTCCACTCCGTTCGCGCTCAAAGAAGATATTGCACGATCGATAATTTTCTCTACCATATGTTTATTTCCGTTTGCTTCTTCCAATTTTGCGGCTGTTGTCCAGATTTGTCTATCTGTTGGAATATTTTCTCTTGCTTTGTTAAGAACTTTCCTAGCATTATCATAAGTTTCCAATCGAGCAAGAGCAAGCCATAGATCTACACTGGTTGGACAGCACTCGACTGCTCGACTGAGCAAAATTCGTGCGTCTTCTGGTTCTTCTAATTCCACTGCAGCTTTCCATAATCTCACTGAATTTGGAATATGCTCTAATGCTTTGCGATATACTCTTCTTTTCGCTTTTGTTTCTGTTTCTAAATCCGCCGCTTTTATCCAAATTCTAACAGACGTTGGTATGTGCCGTACAGATTGTGCAATTACAGCTTTAGCTGTATCTGGTGGCTGCAGCCTAGCCGCTTCTAACCATAAATCTTCCGACGTAGGGTTCACTTCACAGCCTTTCATTATTAAATTCCGTGCAGCTTGCACTTTCCCGGTAACTTCCTCTAAACGAGCAGAAGCGATCCATGCTGGTGGATGATTAGGATTT